>NC_081563.1:23177675-23442113 GCF_022355385.1 Mustela nigripes | reverse complement strand
AGAAATGGAGAAGCATAACTGTTCCGATCTGACGAAGAGTTACGGACCCCCCCGCCGACCACACGCTCTCTCTAGATTCTACACAGTTCATCCCTGGAGCGGGGGTGGGGGGCAATGGGAGTGAGCCCCACCACCACCCACCCCTGCCCTAGGCTTCCCTTCTCTGAGCTAAATAATCCTGCTGCTTGCCTGTCACCAATATGTCTTCCTTTCCCTCAACAGTCCTGGCCACCTTCTCCATTTCTAATGGGTCAGGAGCGACGCTGGGCCAGTAGCATGTGGGACCGCGCTGCCATGCATCCAGATAAGCCTCGCACCAGCATGTTGGAGAGAACGTGGCCTCTTTGAGGGGATGGGGGCTTGGACCAGGGTCTGCCAGTGACCAGCTGTGTAGCCTCAGATGAGTTTTTTGGTCTCTGAGCCTCAGTGTCCTCACCTGTCAAGTGAATTACTAGCAGCTACTGTTTATGGCTACTGGGGAGATGCCCTATGCATTCACACCTGCCGCCTTGTAGGATGCTCAGGAACCAGCCCCTACCCCGTCCTGCAGAGCCGGGTCCTCTCGCTGCCCAGCTCCGGCACCTGCTGCAGCCACACCTACCAGAGGCTTCCCTGCCTCTTCACTTCCACTCACACAAGCCCGACTCCTATCCTTCACCTCTGTCTCCCTGTGTGACCATCCTGCCCATCCGACATCTCTGCCACGAGGACAAGTTCAGACCTCAGTCCCCAACATCCAGCAGTGGCATGCCACTGCTCCATTGCCTATCATGGTCCTGTCTCCCTTCCCAGCCCCGAACACCTATCTGACTTTCAGGACTTCGTGCCAAGATTGTCACTTTCTCGGGGCTTTCACCTATGATCTCCTTTTGACGTTGAACCTCTCTGCTACCCTGTGAGTTCAGAGAAGATACAATTCTTCTTTGACTTCTGGGACTCCAAGAGGACACATAGCTAGGAAACGGTCCACTCTGGTCATAGAAACCCAGAGCCTCTCTGTCTCCCTAATACAGCCACTCTTAGGGTGAGACTCCTCTTTTCATAATGGTAACTGCCTCTCCAGTTTCTTTGGAAGCCCCAGGAGGTGCGGAAGCCCATTTCCAGTCTCCCCTTATGCATACAGCCTTGAGCCATGTCAGCTTTCAGTGAGCTCCAGTCCGTGTCTGGCCACCAACAGGGTGACAGACATCAGACTCTCCATGGCATTCCATGGAGATCTCAGGTCTTCACCTGCCGCATTAGCAATCAGCCAGCCCTCCAGGCTTCTCTCTGCACAGAGGGGCTTAGTTCTGCCTTAGGAGAGCCCCCAGGAGGCCCCTCGCACTTGAGACATGAGACGTTTCCTAGAATTACAGGTGGAGAAGCCACCACGTGTGCACATGTACAAACCGCCTCACATCTCTTCCTGAATGCTTTCCATAAAGGACCTTGGATCTGAATGCATGGAGACATGAAAACCTCCCAAGACCCTTTCCCTGGCAGATGGTCTCTGGGGAGGCATTTGAAACTAGCGTGCAGCTGTCTTCAAGACATGCTGCTTTTCTGATAAGGTTCGCCAGTTGAGTTCTTCTCCTCCTGTCCTTGTGTGACTCCATCTCGACAACCTAAGAGGCACAGAAATAATCCTGCGCTCCCCCTCAACTCTGCTTTTATTCACCATGATTTGTTGTTTTCTGTATACACTTGGCTCTAGAAAGAGTTACTAGTGGGAATAAACAGTCTGTGCTCAGAAACCCTGCTCACCTCGGGAATGACCTCAGTCATTCCATGTGGGACCTCCTTGTGTCTAGACCCAGGGAACTTGAAAACTGTATACCCAGTCAATGACTGTGACTTCCACCATTAATAATAACAATAACAACAATAATACATAATATAAGTTGTAATAATTGTATGATACTATGGATAACTTATGTGTCAGCCACAGTTCTATGGCTACATGTCTTAATTCTTTTAATCTCATACACATACATGCTAGAATGTAGGTTCACTTATTATCCCCATTTTACAGATGTAGAACAGGAACATTAAGTCATTTATTTGTCTAAGGTCACATGAGTCCTTTGATCTCAAAAAGGGAAAGAAACCATAATGGGACATGCCAGGTGTTCAGGAAATCATCACCCCAACACCCCCCATGAAAACGGACTCTCCCTGCCTTCCCTCTCCTTCTCCCTCTCTTCTCTCTCGTACCCCGTACTGGTTCTTTACCTTCCTGGCCCTGGGAATGAGGCAGTTCCTTAGCCCTCTGTCAACAGGACTGTACTTTTCTTACTGTGGGCAAAGGAAGCCTCCTTGCTGACCTCATGGCTGACACAAGGTGCAGTAGGGGAAGAACCATCAGGACCACGATGGTGGGGCGCTGAGCCCCCTGGGAGCTCCTGGGTTGGCAGGAAGGGAATCAGTCTTCATGTGCTTTGTTCCACTGCAGCATCTCAGGCTACGGAGCTGCTGGTGGGAAAGGCGGGAAGAACACCATGATGCGGTCCCATGGAGTGTCTGTGCTGGGCATCTTCAACCTGGAGAAGGGCGACACTCTGTACATCCTGGTTGGACAACAGGGGGAAGACGCCTGCCCCAGCGTAAGTTTCCAGAACAGGGACCAGGATCTCCATCACAATCACAGAACCCCGGGCGGCCCTTTGGAGGGCATCAACCATGGATACCCTCCTTCTGGGAGCTCGTATTTCAAAGATGGCGGGACTCACCCCTCGTTCTGCCTACACATGCCCCTCCCCTTCCGGGCCCATTTGGGTATGGCTGTTGGGGTTTCACATCCCCACGGGAACCAAGGAAGAGGCACGGGTTTTGAGAGTGACCCTTAAAACTTAAAAACTGGATCCTACTTGAGTGGGTAAATGGTTGTTCTTCTCAGCAGACTACATGCTAAAGCCCATCTCCTACACTTGCTTGCTGGGGCACCATTGTCTTTAGCCCTATTATAAACAGGACATTTTACAGATGGGAAAATCAAGAGCACAGAAGGGAAGGGACTTTTCCAAAGCCACTCACAATGCCGCACGGAGGAGGGACTCTGGCTCCCACTAGTGCCGTGCCCCATACTTTGGGGCATTGGTTTCTATGCCCTTTTCCCCTTCCTCACTTAGAGCCCATCATCTGACAAGCCAGACTGCCACTCTCTGCAGCCCCAGAGACAGCCTGTCTTTCTGGATTCTGATCCCATTGGGGTATTCACCTGTCAAACAGTGAGCGCTCCCATGGCAGGACTTGAGAAAGCCAGCAGGGATCCAAAACCGCCAGGAGAATGAGACTCTGAAGACTAAGAATGTAGCAGCCGTGGAGACTCTGGGCATCCCAGTGGTTTGCCTCTTGTCTGGGTTGGGGGAGACAGGACCCTGGTGGTGCGGGCTGGCCTGGCAGGAACACGGTACTGTGAGGCCAGGCCGCACCCTCCCCTGAAGCCCAGCTTCCACTTAGGGTGGGGCCCCGGCAGGGAGCTGGGTCCCAGGCCCCTTCTCCAAGAGCCATTCGAGAGCAGCCTTGGGAGACAGATGTGGGAACCAGGACTACCCAGTAAGCAGTACGATTCCACAAAATAAACTCAGGTCTCCTGAAAGCCGGGCCTCAGGCTGGGAGCAACAGGGAGAGTAAAGCTCACATCCCCCACCCCCACCCCAACCGCCGGCGCTCAAACAAAGCAACAGGAGTAAGCGCGGCAGGTGCAACCTTGCACGTGAGAAATGTCTGGACCGCAACTTTTATTTAGCAACTATAATCAGGACTTTCGAACCTGATATAATATATTAAGTCATTAAGTTACAGGCTGCTGTGATTTCCACAGGAATGTATCGAGTGCTAATGTAATTCTTTCATCTAAGCAGAGAGATTGCATTGACTTCTGCAAGGGACTTTTACTTGATTGGATTGTAATCAGTTATGTCTTTTCACAGGACTAAGTCCTTTTTTTTTTTTTTTTTAATTCAATTGTAATCTACTTGTTCCTCGGGGCTGCCGCACTTTATCATGTTATTAATCAACCTACTTGCTCTCAAACTTTGGGAATGCACAAGGAGAGTTCTAAAGAAGCCCAGGCTCAGCTGGGCCCCCTGCTGGTAGGGCCGGAGATAGCAGGGAGGGGGAGAAAGGCGGTATGGGGTGGGAGGAGGGCAGTTAGTCCTGGGTCTTCCCTGTGGCCCCACACCTCCTCCTGCAGGAGTCACTGGGACAGAGAGAAAGAAGGATATTTTGTCACACTACTTCAATCTCCAGTCCTCTCTAAGCAGAAAAATGGTGCCTAAAGAGGATCCTCTAGTGAATGGAGTGCACTCTTAAGAATTAAACTGCAGAATTTGGCAGCTTTCCTGGTTCAACAGCACATCTGTGTGCAGTCGCTCTTCCTTTGTGCCTGGTCACACCTGAGCCTGACATGGGCTTCAGCCGCTGAGAACCCCCTCGGCTACTGCTCCTCCAGTTCTCCCAAGCCTCATCTGGTGGCATGACCACGCAGTCTGGTGGCACGGCTTTCTTGACATCAGCATTATTGGCATTTTGGAGAGGATGAGTCTTTGTTGTGGACAACTGTTATGGGCACCGTAGGCTCTCTAGCAGTCTCGCTGGCTTCTATCCCCCTAATGCAGGTAGCATCCTCCAGGATTAACGATCAAAAATGTGTCCAGATATGACCAGGTGTCCCCAGAGTAGAAAAACCACTGGCCTAAATGTTACATTTCACAACTTCCATCACTCGCAAGGCAGAAATTGTGAGGGTCAGCACCTACCCAGACAGCCCCCAATTATTCAAATGTATTCAACAAATATCTATCAGTCACTGTTCTAGCAACTTGAGATATATCCATGAACAAAAGAAAAATCTTTGCTCTGAAGGAGCTAACGTTCCCACTGGGGGACAAGGGAAGAACAATAACTAGTAATATTAGCCATCAGAGCACCCGGAAGTGAAAGTGCACCAGTGAACGGAAGTAGGGTAACAAGAGTCAGGTGCGTAGGGTAAGTTGCGATTATAGATAGGGTGGTCGAGGGAAGCTTATTGAACAAAGCTGAGCATTTGGCCATGAAAGGGATCGAACCAGGAACATATCTGGGGATGGTAGCCAAGCAGAAGCCAAGACATTGAGGTGGGAGGGTTCATCCAGGGTAAGTAGGGGGAGCAAGAGTGAGAGTTGGTGAGAGATGAGGTGATCAGGCCACCATCAGGACATTTTTAAGCTATAGGAGGGTTTTGAGCCTAAAGGTGGGAAAAGGTGGGATAGGGAGCAGCTGTGATTTATAAGACTCACTTTGGCCGCTGTACAGCGAAGAGTTCACTTGGGACCAAGGGAAGAGTCAACATAATGAATTCAGTGGTTACTTCATTAGTCCAGACAAAAGATGATGGTGGCTTGGGTGAAGATGGTGACATGAAGATGATGAAGATGGTGGCTGAATTCTGGACATATTTGGGATGCAAAATCAAAAGGATTTCCTGCCCAACTAGCTCAAGAACTGAGACAAAGAAAAGATCAAGGATGACTCCAAGAATTGCACTTGAGCCATGGGAATAAGGGAGCTGCCGTCACCTGAGCTGGGAATGGTGTAGAGGGAGCAGGTTTGGGAGCAAGGTAGGAGAGGTCTGGTGGACAGCCTGGTGGAGACTTCTGGAAGCCAGCAGAGATGGGCAGTGGAGGATGGGCGAGAGTCTGGACTCTCATTAGAAGAAAGGCCATTCCCCAGCTCAACTGCTCCCTCCTTCCCACTTCTGCAATCCCAGACACCTCGAAATTCCGTTCACAGGAAGAGGGCATCCCCAAAGGGTGGAGGTCCTACTGCCGCTGGACAGAGAGATGGGGAGCAGGGTGTAAGAGCACAGACCTTCTTCATATCACTGGTTCAGACTGGACAGCCCCTCGACTTACACAGGAAGAGGCAGGTCCAGGAAAGTGAGGTTCCTCACCCGACGTGACTCAGCAAATCTCCAGCACAGCCCATCAAGAAGCCAGATTGGACCCTGTATTTTGTGCTCCGCTGTGGCCAGTGGACATCCCACATTTGGGTCCCCTGGCCCCAGGCTCAGCCCTCCGGGCATGCCCCTGCCATCTCATGCTCACCCCCGGCAGCAGTTAGCAGGGTTTCCCACTCCCAGCCCATCCCCTCTACCTCCCACCTGGACAGCCCCCCCCCACACACACACAGGAGAAATGTCAGCTCTCTACAATAGCAATTCAGAACCTTCCACCCGCACTAAATCCACTCTAAAAAATATCAAATTATTTCCATCATTAAATCCAAAATGCCATAAAACAAATTGCATCTTGGCTATTTATCTGGAAATTTCTGTAGCACTCATTGCCGGCACCCCTGAGTGCTTTAGCATAAGGAGTGGCTCAAGATGAATTGCCGTGTCCACTGGCTGGTTACACAGCAGCATTCAATGGAAATGTGGTGTTTTATTGGCCTTTTTTCTAATAAGTGAAAGAAAAGCCATTTTCCTCCAAAGTCGGGTGGATGTTTGGAGCGTTCTTCTTAGCTGCTGTGCCAGACAAACAGGCTGATTCTTCCAGAAGCCCTGCCCTCTTTATTGGGGGATTCCCGGATTCTGGGTCCCAGGGATTTCCTGCACAACCCCAGGGACTCCTAGATGCCTGAGCCTACACCGGGAGCACATGAAATAGCAGCAGCTGTTTATTGAGTCCCTAACACAGGAGACACCCCCCTAGACACCTCTCCTAAAGCCTGTGGCTGTGTGTACTGTGTGTCTGCATTCCCATTCCACACCTGGAGGTCAGAGAGGTTGGAGCACCTACTTCTCAGTCATCCAGGGGTATCTGCAGATTCCTGGGGCCCCACCCTGTTCTCCGTCATGGACACAGAGAGCTCCATTTCGGACTATGCAGGGGATTTATGGAGGCAAGAAGTGGGACCTTAGATGGGAGGGAAGAGGTGTCCAAAATGGAGAAATGATTTTCCCAAAGGTGGGCTGGGAATAAATCTGAGCTTGGCCTCGCACTGCTGTGTCCTTTCCCCACGATACTTCAAAACTGAAACTTCTCAAAAAAAACCTTCAATGACTCACCACTGCCTAGAGAATGAAGTCTGACTGTATTTAAGGCTGCTGGCCATTATCTGACTGTCCAGTTGAATTCCCTGACTCACTCGCATTTACACTCCCTCCAGCCCTACCTCACCATCTAGGGCCTTTGTCATCCCTTCTTCAGAGTCTGGAGGATCCTAACAGGTCCTCCTAGACTGTTTCTCTGTCCTAAAATGGACTTCTCTGAACCAAAGAGACTCCTTGTACTTTTCCCCAAATTCCCTCCTCACCTCTTTCTCCCTGGGCTCATGCTAGTCTCTTCCCCTCGAGTGCCCTAACTTTGCTTCATTCTCTGTTTTAAAATCTCCCTGTCCTTCAAGGCCCAACTAAACACCACTTCCTACAGGCAGTCCCCCTTGATTACCAGTCAGCAACAAAGCTGCTTGCTACCCCCCATCTTCCCATGCATTTTCTATCAAAGCTGTCCTATGGTCCTTCTCTAATACTCTCTAGTGACAGTTATCTGCATGTGTATATATATATTTGTCACTTCAGTTCTACCAGAACTATCTGAGAGGTCATCAGAGCCCATCATGAAGCACTGAAGGTCTGCTGGCAAGAACCTTGGGCACCAGTAGAGAACCTTGGGCACCAACCTGAGGGGCTTTTTGTTTCACAGACAAACCGACTAATCCAGAAAGTCTGCATTGGAGAGAACAACGTGATAGAAGAAGAAATTCGTGTGAACAGAAGTGTGCATGAGTGGGCCGGAGGGGGCGGAGGCGGGGGCGGAGCCACCTACGTGTTTAAGGTAAGTCTGGCGGCCCCAGCTCACCTCGGGCATCACAGACCCAGGACGTGGGCTTCTCATGACAACCCTGGGAATGGAGCATGTCAGGTGTCTTTAGCCCCATCCGGAGATGAGCAAAGCAAGGCCCAGAGGGATGTAGGGGTCCCTATCTGAATGAGAAGAAGCAGGTTCTTTCTTCTCTTGCCAACGTCCCAGTCCCAGTAAGACACCCATGCAGGTGTTGCCGACCCTCCCTCAGAGTTCCAGACGGTCCCACGGTGCCCTCCTCTGTCCCACGGTGGGTTTTTCTGACATGATCAAAAGCAGTCAAAGGCTTCTGCTAGGTCCTTGCACCTGGACAGTGATGCTGAGGGCTTAATCTTGAAGTTACGGAGGTCAGAGCCAGAGGCCCCGGAGAGCAGGGAGGAATGGGGGTGCAGAGAGCCATGCTTATAAGCACCAGCGCCCAGTCCTCTGAGGCCAGGGTGAGCAGCTTCTAGAAAAGATCCATCCCACCTCTTTAGTGCTTTTCTTCTTGGACTGAACCCCGACGGGTATGGGAGCTGGGGCGGGGGATGGGGAGAGCGGACGGGTTGCTGCAACACGGGGTCAAAGCCCTCCGACCACAGGGATGTCACCCAGAGCCCAGCAAACACCCTGACACTCTGAATGCGGCAGTGGCTCAGGAGTCCCTGGAGTGGGAGCCCCGCTTGCTTTCTCAGTCTCTGGTCATCTCCCCGGACAGATGAAGGACGGCGTGCCCGTGCCCCTGATCATTGCAGCCGGCGGTGGCGGCAGGGCCTATGGGGCCAAGACAGACACGTTCCACCCAGAGAGACTGGAGAATAACTCCTCGGTGCTGGGGCTGAACGGCAACTCCGGAGCCGCAGGTAAGACGCCGTAAGCCCGCACCTCCCCCGGACCGGCCCCCGGGACTGTGTGCACTCGGGCTCGGCCCGGCATCATCACACACCTGCATCCCGGTTGCTGGTGCTTGAGAAGCTGGGAGCTCTGGAGGCTGGTACCCACGTTGAGGGAGGGAGGGCGGGCTACAGCCTGGGGACCTGGAGGTGTCTTTACTGACGTGGGGTCTGGATTGCAGAGATCCCTGAGCACAGGAGACAGGCAGCCTCCCTGGGACGGGCAGCCCAGCCTCCCCAGCTTTCCTCAAATGCAGATGGACGTGAGCAGGTGGCAGCAACGTGGGCACAGTCAGGCCTCCCTGGCCCTGTGGTTAGCGCCTCCAGGCCCCGGGCTACCAGCTCGCACGTCTAGCTGGAAAAGCTCTTTCAGGAACCTCCTTGGTCTGGCAATCCATGCTCCCAAGTGAGAGCCAGCCACACAGAAATCGGAGACGGACACCGAAGGGGGTGTGAATTCGGATTCCTCGGAAGCCGGCCATGTCTGAAGAGAAAATGCGGTTCAGTTTTATATTTTCTTTTCTCCACAGTCAGACCAAGGATCTTGGGAGGCATTTAAGATTCGAGGTTAATTAAGCAAGTACTCAAACTTGCCCTCCTAGTGAGAGATGGCTAGAAGAGAAGGAAGCGTAGAAATGGGGGTTGGGACCTCAGTGAGGACGAGGACGACCCAGTGCTGGTCCTGGCGCTCTGGCAGGTTGTTTTATTTTCCATATATTTGCTTAAAAGCTCTAAGACAGAGTGGGGGTGGGGGTCAGAAACCCCCCAGCCTGGGATTGCTCTGGGCGCAAGGTAGAGTCACGGGCACCGGTGGGGAGGTGGGCAGGGGCAGACACGGTATCAGGGCGAGGTCATCCTAATTTATTTACCACGCTCACGGCCCACTTCAGGTCCCTAATGTTGCCAAGGGGCCTTCCCTTTGCCCCGAGACATCAACGGCCCTGAAAGGCCCATGTGCCACCCTCTGGCTGACAGAAGGGAGGCCAGCTGCTTGAAACCCAGGCCAGATGCCACAGGCCTGCAGCTCCCAAAGCTGACTTTCCTGGGGGCCTCGATTCAGTTCTGATCGTCCCTGTTCTAGACGGAGCTTGTTCCTGACCTTGGCCTCCTGTCCTAAAACCCGGCTCCTTCTCTCTAGCACAGTAGTGATCTCCATCTTCAGATCCCACACCTAGACGTCCCTCTGCTGCCCCCTGGGGGTCCAGAAGCGCCTCTGCCACACATTCTTCCAGAAGGCCCTTCCAGGCCCGTTAACCCTCGTGGTTCCACAGACCCACGACGGCTGTTTCTCCAGGTCCTCCCCACCCATCGCCTGCTGGAACGGAGAACATGGTGGGGTCTTCTGGAGCAGACTGCCTGTTGAAATGTCATATGGAACAATATAGGAGGACACAGAGAGGGCCCTGGACTCTCAAGGGCCAGCAGGAGAGATTGACTGTGGCTGGCCTGTGGCCTAAAGATAAAGTTGCCTTCGACCTCAGCTCTGTAAATAACATTTCCTCCCCGAGAGTTCAGAGCAGTCCCAGGCGTTGGGAAGCACAGCTCCAGTGACTGTCATCCCGAGGGGACTGCCCACCCCTTTCCTCAACCCCTACCCCAACCCCATCTTCCCATCTCCCCTGCCCCTGACCTTGGAGCAGCTCTTTAGAAGTGGTCCAGCAAAACGAAGCTTCAGAGTGTGAAAACCTCTGCACACCGATTTTCTACCTCTCACGCCCAACCGTCATGGTTTAGGAAGCGTTTGGCACGCCCACTGTCCCCTTCGGTCTGAACACCAACCCAATGAGGCAAGTCTTACTATCCCCGAGCTACAGGTGAGGAAACTGAGGCTCAGAACGGAGAATAGCTGGCCCACGGTTTCAGAGCCAGTAACACAATAAAGCCCACTGGGTTGTCTGGCCTAGTCCAGGATCCGTGTAGAGGAGCCCCGCCGCAGTGACCCCAGCAGGGTTTTGATGGTTGGCTGCCCACAGACCGGCAGGTCCCAGTCCTTGCTGGGATGCGAAGCATTAAAGAAACCAAGTCCCCACATGGCTGTGGCCAAAGCCGGTCTCACGAGGGCAGAGGGCACACTCTTGTTTTTCCAGCTGTGGATCCTGAAACCCGGAGCCCTCCCCAGCCGCTGGGCGCTGTTGCCGGAGCAAGCATCCTCAGAGTCCGCAGCGTCCTGCCTCCCCTGGCCGGCACCCCCTTATTTGGGGTTTTCTCCATCTCTTCCTGCAGGTGGCGGAGGTGGCTGGAATGATAACACTTCCTTGCTGTGGTCTGGAAAATCTTTGCTGGAGGGTGCCACCGGAGGACATTCCTGCCCCCAGGCCATGAAGAAGTGGGGGTGGGAGACCAGAGGGGGTTTCGGAGGGGGTGGAGGGGGGTGCTCCTCAGGTGGAGGAGGCGGAGGATATATAGGTAAAGATGATTCGTGTTCAAGGTGTCACTCCCTCCCCTCTTAGTCCTAGGCTCTCCCTGTCCTCTCCCTGGCCCTCGCCTGCCCTCCCCTGCCCACCCCAAGTGTGGACTGTGATGTCACCATGCACGCCTTCCTCTCAGCCCCATAGGACCAGCCAGAGGCAGGGTGTTGGCTCTCGCGCCAACATCCTGCCTCGAGGCTTCAATACCAACAGCTTCAAGACCTCGTGCATTCTTGATGACCACCCCCCCAAAGCCAATGATCAAGGGCTTTGATTTCCTAGACTATTCTCTGAGCAACCCCTAATGGCGCACCGGCACGAGAACCTTGGCAGCCACACTCCCCAGGCCCGTGCCTCCCTTTGGACGTCCTGGCCTGAGTCTTTGCCAAGCCATTTCCCTGAGGGCCTGGTCTGTGGCCTCTGGCCTCACCCTCTCCCTTCCCTGCCCCAGCCCACCAGCTTCCAGAACTTTGCCCCTCTCTATGCCGAGGGGCAGCCCCAGCCCAGCCCGTCAGCCAGCTGCCAGCCACTGGCCCCAGCTCTCCTCCGAGCTTCAGAGCAGAGCTCGAGAGCCTTCTGAAGCTGCGAGGCTGGGAGGCTGGGAGGCTGGAAGACGGAGGCTCCGTCATCCCCACAGATTAGGAAACAATGCATGCCCGCACTGTGATGTTCTGTCTGTGTTTTGCTTTACGCTGTGTGTGAGATGCTTGTGTTGACCAGACGCTCTTCTTTTCCAAACTCTGGGTGGGAGGGAGGAGCCTGAGGGGGGAGCCCAGAGATCACCCAGCCCAGCTGAAAGGAGGGACAGGAGCCTAAAGGCACAGGGGCCCATCCCCTCCCCCCCCATGCCTCAGCCTGACCCCATGGGACTGGAGAGCAACTCCTCAGTGCTACTGGCCTGGCCAGTTCTGGAAAAGGCAGCAAGGGGCTAGTCCAGCCTGAGGACACGAGACCCCTTCTGATTCTTGTTCACATGACCTGCTTCCCAGCAGCCCCAGTGCAGTGGCGGGGCCTCCCCGGTAAGGGGCTGGCCCGGACCTGGAGGGAAGGCGGCCCTGACACCCCTCATCTACTGAGCCCCTCCCCAAGTGCCACCCCTGTGCCCCAGGCCTCCCTTCCCTCCCCACCGCCCCACCCTGAGGCCCTTCCCCGCCCCGGGGGGCCCCCTGCATGCCCCGCTGAGCGCAGATGTGCTGAGACCTGGGCCCCCCGCCTCTCTGCGCTCAACTCTTCTCTGGTTTGGCACAGGCGGCAACGCGGCCTCAAACAATGACCCCGAGATGGACGGGGAGGACGGGGTTTCCTTCATCAGTCCGCTGGGCACCCTGTACACCCCTGCTCTAAAAGGTATCCCCTCCGCCAAGCGACACAACTGACCCGCTCCGGCCAGTTCTCCCGCCCAGACAAAACCTCAGGGCCACGGACACGAGTCCAAGATACAAAGGCACGATCACGGGTCCCTCACAGGCCAGGCTTCCCGCCGCTCATCTCAGCAGGATGTGTGGTCTGATACAGACCTAGAGGCAAAAGACTGACT
Organism: Mustela nigripes; assembly: GCF_022355385.1. Classification (NCBI taxonomy): domain Eukaryota; kingdom Metazoa; phylum Chordata; class Mammalia; order Carnivora; family Mustelidae; genus Mustela; species Mustela nigripes. Next base: position 23,429,470 of record NC_081563.1, on the reverse strand, counting down.
TTCAGGCAGGCCGGTCCTAGAAAATGCAACAGTTATAGTCCCCGGAGCTGGGCTAGCCCGCCCGAGGGGCTCACACTCGGAGCCTCCCCTCTGCCTGCAAAAATGCATCCTCGTGTCTCCTGAGCTGCTTCAGATGCGTCAGGGACATCCCTCCCCACCGCGGTCCTTCAGGGGAGGGGGGACAGAGGGACGGGGGCCAGAGAACCCACCCCAACCCGCTAGAGATAAAGCAGAGACGCCAGGAGCAGGGTGCGGGGTGGTGCGGGCTGGTCCTCCCTGCCACGAGCCGAGGCTGACCCTCCCTTCTTGTCGCCAGTGATGGAGGGCCACGGGGAAGTGAATATTAAGCATTATCTAAACTGCAGCCACTGTGAGGGAGACGAGTGCCACATGGACCCCGAGAGCCACAAGGTCATCTGCTTCTGTGACCACGGGACAGTGCTGGCTGAGGATGGCGTCTCCTGCATCGGTAAGAGGGCAGGGAGCGCGGTGACGGGCCCAGAGTATGAACCGACGGTGGCTGCAGCTGGTGTCTGTGATTCTGGGACACCTCAGACATAGTTTTGTAAGCATCTGACCCCTGTCTGTCTGCCCCAATACGGGCGCTCTGAGGACTGGGCAGAGGGTCCTGTGTGTGAAAGGCAGGTCGTGGCCGAGGAGAAAGCCCCAACGTGTCCAGTCCCACTTGTAAGCCAGGGCGTGAACCCCCACACTCCTACCAAGGGACATTTCTGTCTACACTGAACACCCACCCTGCATGCCAGGGACCTCACTGCCCCATCGAGAGTTTGCAAGCTGGACTTGCAAAACCTCTCAGGTGCTTGAAGACAGAGCTGTGTCCTCCTCCTGCTACAAGTCTCCAGATGGAATAAGGCATTTGTTTCCATCAGTTCACACGGGACACTTTTGTGTCTCCTCCCCATCCCGTGTCCTGCGTCTGCTGGCGTTCCAGTGACGGTGTCCTTGTGAGATCTAGTGTCCAGGACCAGGCAGGCTGTCCTGGTGTGGGCTGTACAGGTGTGCACCCAGACCCTCTCTCCGGCACTCCGGGCCCAGTGCGCAGGGACCGTGGGCAGTAACTCAGTCGCCGGTGTCACTCTCAGGCACCCTCTGCTCCTGGGTCGTCCTGAGTCTGTGCCCACCTAAGGACAATGAATCTCTTCCATAGCCATTCCTGGCTCACCTTCCTACCCTCCTACTGTCGTTGTGCCCTTGACATCTGGGATCAATGTCCAGAATTTGATATTTATCCCTGCCAGGAGTTCCCTCCACCCAAAAGCTACTATTGAAAGTCGTAAACCAGAATGAGCCCACTTCCTGCCCCCAGCCGTCTGCAGAAGAAGGCCTCCAGGGTGGGGGAGGAGCGGCTGGCATTGGTCCAGGTTGGGGAGGGTATTTCTCTCTGGGAGTAGCTCCGAGGGCGATCAGCGATGTCACTAGTGCCCCGCTGGGACCTATCTTGCAGTGTCTCCCACCCCAGAGCCCCACCTGCCGCTCTCACTGGTCCTGTCTGTCGTGACCTCCGCCCTCGTGGCCGCCCTGGTCCTGGCTTTCTCAGGCATCATGATTGGTGAGTGTGCCAGAGCCCTGGGGCTTCCGGGGCGGCATGGGGTTGGGAGCGGGGTCATGAGGATGGCCGATCAGGTGGAACAGAACACATCTCCTGCTTTGCTGTTGATACAGAGGTGTCGCTTTGGGTGGGTGGTGATTAGAGCAGTCCAAGCCAGCCTCAATAGAAGACCCCTCCCCCAGCCCCCAGCACCACGTTCCTTCCCTAGAGGAACTGCTGATTCCATGCTTCGACCCCATATTGAGCCTTCTACAGGCACTCTGCAGAGGAGGACACAGTCGCTAAAGATTGCCTCACCCCCAAAGTTCACTTCCAGCTGCCATCAGACATAGGCTCCCGGGGACACCTGGCTTTGCTCACTCCCCAGGGAACACCCCCAGCCCCGCCCTTCCCCACGTCAAGCAGGCAATGCAAAGTTAGTTTATAAGTGTTTCTGTTAGGCCTGTGAGCCAAGGAGCTGATAGACAGGTCTCAGAGGGCTCACCGTGGTCAAGTCAGGCCCTTACTGCTGGAAATGCATGGGGCTGGAGGCCAGGGACATGAAGGCAGGCAGAGGGAAGGCTCAGCAGGCTTTCAGAGCAGCCCCTTTGGGGGCCTGGGGGGCCAGTTAGGGAGTCAGGGGTGGACAGGGGGAGGGCAACCGGCACTATTTCTCTATATGACGCCGTCTTTCCAAGAGACAGGATGATGAGAGCGTCCACTTGCTGCACACTTACCACGTGCCAGGTGACTTACACACTTTGGGTCACTGAATCCTCGCTTAGCTCCAGAGCGCGGTTGGTCCATTTCAGAGAGGCGGGCCCTGAGCCCACAGCCGTTGATTTGCTTGCCCTGGCCTCTGACTAGGGAGGCTGGGCTTTCCAAACAGAAGCCATTTTGTGCATCCCAGGTTCGTCCTACCTCCCACAGACTTGGCCCTACAGAATGTTCTCACGGATGGACAGTAAGAGCAGGAATAATGGTCACCCACCCTGGTAGAGCTCTTCAGAATTTTTCAAAACCATCTTACATTGGTGGCTTCATTTCATTATGCCATCCCCAAGGGTAGGGAGAGGGGGGCGGGGGTGCTTAGGGGACAAGCAGGAGTTACTGTCCCTGCTGGCAGAGAAGGAAGCTGGGCCCAAAGAGGGCGCGTGACCTGGTCGGTGTTGCTGAGCCTGTAAATAATGGAGATGGAGTTAGAATGCACGCGGGTCCTCTGGCGCCGGCGGAGAGAGCTTTTCGGTCTCTGGCAGTTTCCAGCTGTAGGAAGCCAAGGGACCAGGACACCCAGCTGCATTCTCAAGGCCACCACCACGTTTGGCCCACCCAGCGACAGCGCTGAGCAGACTGAGGCAGGTCCGTCCCGGGGAGACAGGGAACCCCCTCTGAGGGCCGACTTTGTCTTTGGAACTTGCGGCAATCTTGCTGAAACTTGTTTAGACTGTGTGGCCCTCCTGGGTCTTCCCTCAACCTTCCCTCCATGCTCACACTGAGGGTCAGACTTTCACCACCGCCTGATGGCTCTCCCAGCCTGCCCCTGCCCCTCCCCACCACCACTCAGCCATCCTCTGATGAAATCCTTGCACACTGAATCCTGTCTTGGGTCTGCTCCTCAGAGGACCCCAGCTGACGGGCTTCTGCATAGGAGACAATCAAATCTTGTCCATTTACTTGATTTTAAACTGTCCATCTCCTTTAAATGATCTTTCATTTTGTTATTCTTACTAAGTGTGATAGAAACGTTTAGATCCCCAAGGAGAAGATGGAGATCCAGGAGGGCTTCCTGGAGGAGGCAGCCCATCCTGGGCTCCAAGGGGCCAGGCGACCTGGTCCAGGCCGCGTTGGGCCACTTTGCAGCTAACCTTCGTCTGTGCATAGTGTACCGCCGGAAGCACCAGGAGCTGCAGGCCATGCAGATGGAGCTTCAGAGCCCGGAGTACAAGCTGAGCAAACTCCGCACCTCCACAATCATGACAGACTACAACCCCAACTACTGCTTTGCTGGCAAGACCTCCTCTATCAGTGACCTGAAGGAGGTGCCTCGGAAGAACATCACCCTCATCCGGTGAGTGCCCCACTCCGGGCGGCGGGGGAGGGGGATGGCGCATGGGGAGGAGTCCTGGGGGGCTGGATGTCATTCCTGTACCATGGATTTTTCTAGCCACAAGAGGCGAGCAAAGCCACCTCTCGGGTCATTTCCAGCCCTCCCGGGAGAAGGCTTCATGTCCAGGGCCATTTGGGGAGGTATTAATTGTTTATTTCAACAGCCCATCTATTTACGGGGTTTGCAGTGAGAGGAGGGCCTGCCTCAAAATCCACTCTAGAGCTCCCTCCGGAGTCCTCTGGGCCCCGCCTTCTCCAGGTGGAGCCAAGTGCCCCTCTCGCAGCTTCCAGAGCCCTCCATCACGGACTGAGCACAGCCCGCAGGAGTGTCTGCCAGTGATCTGTCCCTCCCCAGGGCGTGGGAGCCTCTCCCCAGGCAGGGCCGTGTCTTCACCTCTGCAACCCCAGCAGAGATCAAAGTCTTAGTCAGTCTTCATTGAATGAATGAACATTCAACCACTGTCCTGAATCCCCAGTTGGAACCTTTCTTACTGGGTTTCAGATAAGGTAGTGGAGGCCTGGGGTGGTCTAGTAAGGCCAGGTGTGGGGGGCGTTGCGTGTGTATGTGACCCCTGCCTCTTGTGTGTCTCCTTCTCCTGCCCCCCACCTCCGCCGCTCTGCCTCACCCTGCCTTTTCCTGCGCGCAGGGGGCTGGGCCACGGTGCGTTTGGGGAGGTGTATGAAGGTCAGGTGTCTGGAGCGCCCAGCGACCCGAGCCCCCTGCAAGTGGCCGTAAAGGTAAGAGGCGGCCCCACCTTGGGCCTGACCTTGGCCGGCAGTCTCTGTGGGCCTCAGCTCTGGCCGACAGCCTCCGCCCGCCTTGGCTCACAGCCTTCTCCTTCTCACCCTCCCCTTCTGTGCCCAGACGCTGCCGGAAGTGTGTTCTGAACAGGACGAACTGGATTTCCTCATGGAGGCCCTGATTATCAGGTAACTAAAGCCACAGAGAGGCACCTGCTCCCCGGCTAGACATTCCTGTCAGTCTCCAAGGGAAGCGGTGTTGTCCCCCAGCGCCCCCTTCCTCTCCACCAGTAGACGCCCTAAAATTCTTAACACAGCCTACCGGAGGGAAATAGCCCCAGGTGGTTGTCCGGGAAAAATATCTCTGCGGCCTAATAATGGAGATGTCACTCTGCCTTCAACGAGCACCCCTGTGTCATCCAGCGGGGTGCTCCCTTTTCTTAATCGCATGCTAGTTGTTGACAGGGGAAGACATACACTTTTAACCCAGGTGACTCTTCCACAAGGCCCTTCCCCAAACCAGCTCTCAGATCTTGTGGAAAGGAAATGCTCCCTAAGATGAGGAAGGCCCCCGCACCCTGGTCCCGACCAGCTGGCTTGCACCCTTCAGCATGTGGCTCTGGGGCCCCTCCCTGGAAATCTCAGTGCCCAGGGCTCCTGAGGGCATGTGCTCTGGCAGCAGATCGCCTTCAAGAGGACACAGGTGCTTGACCTTGATATCTTACCATGCTTACGGCCTCCTCTGACACAGGAGAGCCTCGAACCTCCAGACAAAATGGAGTGGTTGGGGTTCCCATCCCCCACCGTGTGGAAGTGGCAGGGGAATAAGGCTAGGACAGCCTGTGAGGTGCCCATGGGGCATAGATCTCAGAGGATGGGCTCCCTTGCTCTTAGGGTAACATATTTAACGATTAGACACGTAAGCCGTGATTGCTGAATACAACTTGGAAAGTGTAAGTTGATATGGAAGGAGACCCAAATCATGCCATCTCTCAGTTGGCTGCTAGCCCATCACTACCGGATTTCAGTGAAGAGCGGTGTGGTCCTTCAGCTCTGCACGACTGTGCCCACAAGGAGTGCACCGGCCCTATTGCCACCCCCCCCCCATGTCCTAACAGGATCCCATTAACAAGAAGACCCAAATCGTAGGGCCTCGTGGCCAGACTCAGTCCCTCCCCATGAGCACCCCCAGGGAATGTGCCTAGGGCCCTCTTCCTCACTCTCGTTCACATGCGTTCCCTGGAGGAAGCAGTTCCTTCAGCTTCTCTGCCTGACGGCTTCCACGAAGAGCTCCCCCATGAATCCTAGGCAGCAGTCCGTGCCCCGATGTCCAAGAGCCTGGTCACTCTCTCCACCCCTACTCCCTCACCAAGGACTGCGTGGCGTCCTCCTGCCTCCTGTCCAGCACTGAACCCCTGCCCGGCATGCCCTCTGCTTCTGCCTGCTGAGCGGTGAGATGCCCCCCAGCCTAGGCTCCTTGTGGGATCCCTGCTACCCACACTTACATAATGCGGTTGCAGAAAACAGAACTTGGTTTCCCGCTTTTCCTGCTTAAGATTTTCCCAGACTCAGCTCAGTTAAATGTGGTCACTCCCCCTCTGCTCTGCAGCAAATTCAACCACCAGAACATCGTGCGCTGCATTGGGGTCAGTCTGCAGGCCCTACCCCGCTTCATCCTGCTGGAACTCATGGCAGGAGGAGACCTCAAGTCCTTCCTCCGGGAGACCCGCCCTCGCCCGGTGAGTGAGGCCCAGTGTCGCCCTCGTGGTTGCGCCAGGGAATGGAGCAGAGGCCGGGAGGAGTGAGAGTGGGCAGCCCGAGGAGCCACACCCTCAGCGAGAGGGGAGTCGACCCTGAGGCTCAGATGTGGGGGGAATGGCCGGGAGAGAGGGGACAGAAAGGGGGACACCGGCTGAGCCCATCCTGGGGAGCTTGAGCCGGGCTTGTGCAAGGGGTCCTCCCACCTGAATCCACTTTTGTGGCCTGCTGATTCCAAGAATTAGGGACAAGCACAGAGGGGACTCTCATACCGGCCATGTCATTCGCTCAGCTGACTTGGGGACAGGGCATTCTACGTCTACTCATTCTCAACCCCACTAGCTTCATCTCTTAAGTGGGGACATCCTGACCTTGTAGATTTCCTGTGAAAATAAAATACTGAAATATTTATGAAGGTTCTGCATGTGTGTCGTGATTAAGGGGCTGGAGCTTGGAGGAGCCAAGAAACCTAGGTAGACCCAGGAATGAGTCACCCCCCCCAGCCCTGACTGGCCATTAGACAACCATGTGGCTTCGGACTGTGAGTGCCCTAACCTCAAGACCGGCAGTGTGAAATCCAAGGGCTGGACTGGACCATCCCAGAGATGGTTCTGAACTCTAAGACGTAGCCCACAGGGCATACCCTGAGTCCAGCTGCCCACTCTTATCTCTGCTGGGGTCTTCAGGAGGCCTTCAGCATCAGGAACTGAAGCACAGCTGATCCCCGAGCCAGGACCTCAGCTGCTGGACTGTGACAACCACAGGGAAGACTGGTACTCTCCCCACCCCCAGGAAAGCCGAGCAAGAAGATAGCAGCTTTGCTGCAGAAAGCCCAGAGCTGAACACAATGTTTTCAGGGACTTGGACTGGAGGCTGAAACCTGGAAAGGTCACACCTGCCCTCATCCCCACTGTCAATCAGATTAAAGTTAGGATCCCTGAGCCCTGGGAGCCTCACGTGACCTCTCAGCCTCTGAGAAGAAACCGGTCTAACTCCCTGCAAAGATGAGCGTGCACAGCTGTCACAGCCAGCAGGTGGCCAAAGGGAGCAGCGAGCTAGACCAGCCCGGTCTCATGATAACCGTCATCAGCATTGCCTTCATCTTCCTCGTGGTGACCACATTTCTGAAAATGCCCTCATGTGCAGTAGAGGGTGTAGATCTTACCTTAATTTCACAAGTAAGAACACTGTGACTCAGAGAGGTTAGGTGACTTGCTGAGGTCACACAGGAAGCGGAAGAGCCGAGACGAGAACTCAGAGCTTGGGACGCCTGATTCAGAGCTCACTCCAGCCTACCATCTGCTTATCCCAATGATCCTCTTCAGGAAGCCAAGGACTACCAAGATGAGGTTGGGTCACTGAGTGCCCATACAGCCAGCTGTGCCAGCATCTGTGCCAGGTATGGGCACCAGCCTCAAGACCTTCCCACCACCACTCAGCAAGTCAAAGACCTTCAGCTCTTGTGCCCGGAGATTCTCAGTAGTGCTTCTGGCTTAGGTCAAATAAAGACACATGGCATCACACTTTGGAAAGAGACCTAGCTCTGGTTTTCCTCCTGGACATTCCCGAGGCTTGAGAAGGCAATATTGTGCACACAAATGACAGAATTGCTTGTACAGGGAACTGGGACCCCGTCACTTGGCAAGACCAAGGACTTGGGGGGTGGCGGTGGAACTTCCCTCTCTCTTGCAAGCAAAAGCATCTCTCTAGTATGATGATAAGGATGATTGGGGTATTGCCCCAAAGAGCAAAGTACCAGCAAGGAAAGGCAGATCATTCCCACCTCACCACCTCCTACCCCTGCTCCACCCTAAGGAGCCTGAGGCCAGGTTGTGATCTCTCAGGGCAGGTGTTGCCCAGGGGATGGGGATGCCCACAGCCGGGAGCTGGGCGACTCTCCTTGGGAGAGCTGCTTCTGAGGGTCAGGATCCCACTCACCAAATCCACTCTTCTAAGCCTTGACCCCACTCCCTCCATGTGGCTCTCTTTGCCAGCCCTGCCCCCAAGTCCTGGTAGCGCCCCCACATCCTCCTCGCTTTCACACGCACCCACCCATCCTAGGTGAGCTGGTCCTTCCCGAGGTGCCCCCAAAAGAAGGAATTTTACGTGTTGGATGATAGCTCCCCAGAGGGAGCCCTGGCACGTATCTGTGGCCGCAGCTTCCCTGGGGGGTTGGGAGATTTGCTGGACATTGGGCATGGATTCCCAGAGCCACAGCTTAGCCAGGTGGGGACTGGGTTGACTACAAGAAAGGAATATCCATTGTCATGGGCAGGGGGCGCTATACTGGTAACCCTCACGGGATGAAGGATGGAGGGACTGGCCAGTGAGCATCGCTGCTGGAGAAGTACGCACTGAAAGATGGTGGGTAGAGCTATAACGTTCTTTTGGATTCCAAGGCCTGAGTTCCCCCTGGTCCGTTTGTTCGAACGCCCTGATACTCTCAGGACTTCCCTGAGACCTGCTGTGTGCAAGTGCTTGGCTGGGCATTCAGAGTCAGACAAGGTCTCGGTCCTCTGTTCCTGCCATCTCGTGGGTCCAGCAGCTGCACAGACTATCAGAACCGAAGGACCTCTGGCTTTAGACAACAGGTGTGCAGACACGAAGTGACAGAACCAATATGTACAGGCACGATGGGACAGAACGGATGCTCCAGCCAACCCCGTCCGTCATGGAAACAAAATTCATAAAAACCTCATTTGGTCCCAGGACCCCACCTTCTCAAGAAGGAAAGAGTCATGTCAAAATAATTTTACAGACCCAATCTTTATTCAACAAATATTTATTGAGGGTTTAAGATACGCCCGATACAGGCTAATAGCCATCTTTGGTATCCGTTGATTCAATCAATAATGACAGAAGCCATTAAGGGGTCAGTAACCTCTCAATTAAAGGCAGCAGTCATTAACCACAACAGTGTCTGTACCTATTTGGAACATGGCAATGCCCATGGGTAGTGGCTCTGAGAAGATGCTTCCAGACTCAGGAGGCTCCTGGATCCCAGAGATCACAGTGTCCAGGTGAAAGCCTCGGCTTTGGGCTCCAAGGTTGCCAGACCAGTTCTGGCTCCAAAACGCATTGGGGGATTTGGTGCCGGTGAAAAGTCGGCCACATCAGGAGCCAGGAAATACGAGGCCCCAGCAGCAGGAACTTCTCAACCTTTCGGGCAATGCTGCTTTTTGTACCTGCTTCTTCCTTTCGCCTTTCTCTCTTGCTCTTATATGCATAGATTTGAAATAAATCCTTATCCTGGGTGCTCCTGGCTGGCTCAGTCAGTTAAACATCTGACTCTTGGTTTCGGTTCATGATCTCAGGGTCCTGAGATCGAGCCCCGTGTCGGGCTCCATGCTCAGCAGGGAATCTGCTTGAGATTCTCTCTCTCTCTCCCTCTCCCTCTACCCCTCCCCTGCTCACTCGCTCTCTCTCTAAAATAAATAAGTAAATCTTTAAAATACACACCTATTCTGGTTTTCACTGGTGAAACAGTTCCTAACCCCTGTCCCGTGACTCTTCCCCTCTAAATGGCCCAGGAGCAGCTACTTTAGGAAGGAACAGATACCAATATTATCCTGCATTTTATTCGTATATACGTTACCTTTTGGGGAAAGCCCCTCAGAAGCTGTAACCAAAGAAATCGTTCTCCTTCGCTGGGCCCGTTTTCTCACTTGTAAAAGTGGGCTCTTGGTCTAAACAGCATCCCTGAAGGGAACACCAGTGCCCCGAGGAGCTATGTGCTCACATGCATGCTTGAAGGAATGCTGTGGTCAGACGCATGATCAGAGAGCATTGCTCTCCTATTGATTCATGGTGGACATCAGTGTCGAGCAAAGACAGATAATTCCTGCGCACAGGGAACCGATCCGACCCAGGAATGCCCAGGCCTGTTTGATCAAATTCCATCCCACAAGCCCACCTTGGGAAATACTGAGCAAAATCCTCTCTGAGTACTGGAGAAGGTCTATGTCCATGACCGTGGCTGCCCAAAGAATGGACAGCTGCTGAAGGAAGTGCCACACTGAGTGGCAAATCGCTGAAACAAAACAAAACAAACAAACAAACAAAAAGAACAAAAAACCCTGATTCCAACTCCTTCTTTGCCCAGGATCGATACAAATGCCATTGGACATGAGAGCTATGCTCTGCATTGCTGGTTTATCAGTTTGACACAACAACTAAACCTTCCCCAGTTCTCCCCCAGATACACACACTCCCACACACGCGCGCACACACACACACAGCTTGCCAGCTACCCGCTTCTGTGCTGACTGATTAGTGGAGCAGTTAATTTGCTCTGAGCCGCTGAAGACAGGGAGCTCAGATAAACCTGGCCCGTGGGTTAATGCCTGGAAAGATTTAGTCCCTGCAGCAGCCTAGGCATTCAGACATCAATGGTCCTTGCTTCCTGAGTGATGGAGGCTAAGACACAAAGACACTCAGGGGAAGCTATGGCCGGTCCTCTCTTAGAGGAACAGCGCATTTTCCTGGAGAGAGAGAGAGAAGATATCTCTAATACTATAGCCAAAAGGATTAATATTTCCCTTGGAACTGTATTACTTTTTCACCCCCAGGAGACGGGTACTCTCTCCCAGTGCCCAGTGGTTCTGACCCTAATCAGGCCCTTAGAGAAGCCAGACACAGGGGCCGTTTGCTGAGACTACCGTGGTCCTCCAGGCAGCCCACCGTGACTGCAGACCCCTTCATGAAGGATTCACTCTGGGCCTCTTGCTGTGGGTCCTTGTAATAATCTAGCGAGGGTGATAAGAACACGCCTCTTTCTCAGACAGGGATACCAGCTTGGAAAGAGGCAAAGCAATTAGTCCCAGGCCACACAGTGAGTATTGGATGAGCAGGGATGAAGCCGAGGTCAGCCCAACTGGCCACTGCACTATGTTGCTACTGCGTTTGTGGGCTGTATTCTGAATCAGCTGTACTGAGAATATGAGTCCTCAGGCTGTACACAGTACTGTGCCCTGTGCCCATGTGTTCTCCCTCTCTCCTTGGGCATGTTATCCTGAACAGCCCAGTTTTAACTCCTAGGATGCTGCCTCCCCCAACCCGGATCTTTAAAGCCCAGCTCCCTGCTATAGGCTGTGTGACCTGAAGGGAATCACTTAGCCTCTCTGAGCCCTCAGCCTTCTCTTTCATATGGAGATACCCTCTCTTCCCCACAACTGCACAAGATGTTGCCTCAAAGGAGGTCATGTGCATGGACTTGCTGTAGATCATAAAGGCATTTCCTGATGTTCCGTGGGCAGACAGTATTCCCTTCTCTAAGTTGTCTCCCCCAGAATCGAAGCATGCCCTAGAGCTGCCAGCCTCCTCTCCGCCTCCCCCAGATCCATACTATTGCTCCAAGGAGTCCCAAGGAGGCCTAGATCTGGGGCAGAGAAAACTCCCAGCCGCCGTCTGGGTAAATCATAATTCAGCTGTCATCGATCAGCCACCCCTCAGTGTTCCCCTGAACTGCCACTGTGTGCTGAGCGTCACGCTGGGTACCGGGAAGTGGACACTGAAATCCCCCCTCGGGGACCTCACAGTTTACTGTGACTTTTGCAGCAGCAAAGTGAATGTGACACTGAGTGATAACAGGCTGCTGCAGACTTTGGGGGTTTTAAGAAGGGCTGCAGCCTTCTTGGAAAGTCTGCTGCGAGTCCAGCAAGGCTGCGGAGGAAGCCGGGACGAGCTGCACCCCGGGGGTGGGGTGATCTCTCTCTTTTTGCACAAGAGACTTCATGTAGAAACGCTCGATGTCGCTCTTCACCTGCCCAGCATTTCCTGAAAACTCCTCTTGGTCGGTCAGTCCACTTTAGATCTACAACTGCTTGAAGAAGATTAGCTCTTTAAACATTTTAAAACATTGAAACAGAACACTTTAAAAAAAAAAAAAAAAGAAAGAAAGAAACACTTATCTCCCTTGATTTCTTCTCAAGATTTGTTCGTAAGATCGGCAGGTTTGCGTGTTTGTGGAGATTGTGGTGGAAGAACGAGCAAAATACACGGAAAGGGGGCGGGACCCCTGCCCCATCCTGGGTTGCTCTCAGCCCCGGCTGCATATTGCATGGACCTTGGGGGCTGTGAACTTGCAAACACTATGCACCCCCCAGAGAGGTGGGTTCGTTGGTCGGGGTTGAGCCCCGGGCATGTGTGTTGAGAGCCGCCCCCGTGATTTCCGAGGTGCGGCCGGGGCTGAGACCCAGCGGGGCAGGGTGTCCCTGTTCGCTCCTTGTCAGCTCTTAAAGCCCGCGTTGCAGATCTTCTCTGCCCATGAATTCTGGTCAGTGGATCGCTTCTGTCTCTCCCACAGAACCAGCCCTCCTCCCTGGCCATGCTGGACCTTCTGCATGTGGCTCGGGACATCGCCTGTGGCTGTCAGTATTTGGAGGAAAATCACTTCATCCACCGGTGAGTCAAAGCGATCTTGCTCGTCCCTCTGCCTTCTGTGTGCTGCCCTGTGTGTCTCCAGGGCTCAGGTCTGCCCCCTGCAGAGTACAATGGCAGGTGTCTCTCCAGACTTGTCTGGATGACTCAACTTCGCTAGTCTTTAAGATAATTACTGACCCGGTCAGGGCTTCATTTACCTCATATGTAAAATGGGTATCATAAAAGATCAATCCCGGTGCCGGAGATGAGACAAGCTGTTCTTGACCTTGTGTGGGGATTCCCACCTGCACCTTGCAGTCTGCTATCACTTTAACGTTTTTCCTGTCTAGAAAACCAAGCTCCTTAAGGGCAGTTAGAGGAGCTCCTATTTTCACATATTTGACTATGGGTGACTTGAAGGCAGTTTTATTTCTCTTCATACCCCTGTTACATCGCAGGGCACAATTCATGTCTGTTGGATACAGTAATTTTTTTCTAAAATACTCTGAAATGAAGCATGTTCATTTTTTTTTTTTTGGCTTCCATACTTCATTTCCTCTTTTCTATAGGACCCTTACATTTAAATGGCGTTTGATTAGGACATCAAATCCACGTGTAATGCTCTAGACATGATAGATAATACGTATTTCTTTCCATGTGGATGTTGATGACTTTCTCAGCTGACACCTTGATTCTGAAATCTGAGAAGTCAAATAGATTGTTAGGCTCTTTGCAAAGCTCTTCCTAATGATATGCTTCTCAGTTAGTAAATACGAGCCTGGTGAATGAATGAACAATCACTTTTTAACGCATGTCTTCAAAGAGTATAAGACATGTTCGAAATAATTAGAATATGTAAGTACAAAGCAGGAAATGAGAGAAGCTGTGTGAGTTCAGAAATGGAAAAAGCACGTAAGCAGATAGCAAGCTATGCTTTCTGCCCTAATAAAAACGGAGAAATTAAAGATCAAGAAGGGCACTCGCCTGGGCTCCTAAAGTCGTTCCTAAAACCAGGCAATAAACATTCACACCAGCATATCCTTCCACTGTCACTCCATCCCTTCGGTCTTCAGATCTTCCTCTTGATTCTAACTCTGTCCGACTCACAGATCTTCTGCTTAATAGAAACAACAGGAGTGAAAAAGGAGCTGGGACCAGTCCTTCAGGTTCTCCTCCAAAGCCACGCCCTCTGCCTCAAAGCACGGGCAGCCCTGCCATTGTTCTTGCCCTTTCTGTGGTGCCCAGAACTTTCCATAAATCTCAGCTCTGGGCTCCACTGCTGCTCAGACAGGACAAGGTTGTGGTCTTCTTGGGATTCATTCTTGGCTAGAGCCATCTTTCCACCTGCTTTCTGTGTCCTCTAAGTCTGGACTCACTGGAGAGCGAGCTGGGCGGTCACCTTGGTGACTCTGGCCACCTGCCTTCCCTTCTCCCCGAGATCATTTCTGCTTTCTGGTCTCCACCCCATGTTCATTACCAAGCATCCGGATTCTCCCGGCTGAGGGAATCATGTTCTTCTTTCCTCTAATGTTTTAAAACCTGCTTTCCTGAAGCCGTGAGACATGCCAACTACATCCGGTGCTCTCTTCTTATAGATGATGAGAAACCAGGATCACAGTCACTCTGGGTTCCTACCACTTCCACATCTGTACATGGTTATTGAAGGTCAGAAGTGCATCCCCGAGTCATCATCTATTGCTACTTTTATCTTTTTTGAGAAGTAAAATTGTCAAAGACCAAATCAGGAATGTAGGATCTGCAAAGAGGATCTGCTTTATAAGCACAAGGCAACATGGAACAGAAATTGTCCATCCCAAAACACAGCTTTTCTTCTGGGCTAACTGGCATTAGGAAAGCATCTTTCACACCTCCTCGCCGCAGGCCAGGAGCTCTGTGAACGCACTCTCATGCTCTCATGCTCCCTCCTCCACCAAGGTCCGCCACAAGATTCTCACAGGTTCCCGGGCATGCACATCTCCAGAATTCAGAGCAGAACTCCTTTCCCAGATGCATAGGCTCCCATTTTTCTATTAGATCTGTTTCCTTTGGACATGGTTTATTGCCATTTCAAGAATTATGGGTCGTTCTACCAATTCTTGGTGTGTTCTCTGATATCACGTTCACTTTTTTGCCATTAAATTCAAGATCACTTCTTTAAGCAAACATTTCATGCGCATCAGTGTAAAGACCTTCCTGGAGATATAAATATTGTTTCTGGTCTATTTCAGAGTATTTCTCTTGAGAAATGATGGCTATATATCCTACTACTTTTCTTCTTTTTGATGTCATATATGTTATGCTTTCATAGTTTTATTAGGGCATTTTATGCACCATTGGTCCTCAAAATTCAGCTGAAACCCTCTGTATCAGGTCAGTGGTATTAACACCAATTTCCCTCTCTGCCCCACTCTTCTGGTATCTTAAGTGCCCTAATGACCGCCCCCGCCCCCAGTCCAGATCCTATTTCTTTTCCCCACATCCTCATTTCTCTACCAAAGATCAGGACCTTTGGGAAACTGATGAAAATAGGAAAATGTTACCTGTACTCCCTAAGAAATGCTTTTTTTTTTCTGCCCAGGTCTTCAATATTATTAGAGACTTTCTCTAGACTTTCCAGACTTTCTCTAGATGCATCCTTCATTCTCACATGCATGTCAAGAATGGGTAAGCCGTTGATGACTGGATGAGTCTGGAGAGTTCTGATCATGCCTTCCAGGCATGCTACAGGAAAATAGGCCATCTGGAGTGCAATGGCAAGAAGACATGATAACTGGGGCGCCTGGGTGGCTCAGTGGTTTGGGCTGCTGCCTTCGGCTCGGGTCATGATCTCAGGGTCCTGGGATCGAGCCTCGCATCGGGCTCTCTGCTCCGCAGGAAGCCTGCTTCCCTCTCTCTCTCTCTCTCTCTCTGCCTGCCTCTCTGCCTACTTGTGATCTCTGTCTGTCAAATAAATAAATAAAATCTTTAAAAAAAAAAAAAAAAGAAGACATGATAACTTTATGACTTGAAAGAAATGATTCCTCGGTCCCAGAGCTGTGACGCATACAGCTTAGCAAAGGCATTAGTGAAAATCATGGATGTAAGAACAATAGTAGCTTATTTAAAAAGAAAACTAGAATTACTGGGGAATACTATGACCTGCTTGAACTTGGTATCATGGAAGCCATGCTCTCCCAGAACACTCCCCCAGGCAACTGGCAGAAACCAACAGCAGTCTGCACAAAACAATAACCTGAGCCAAATGGCATTTCTTATGTCCCTATATGATCTTCTTTTAGCTTAAGTTTTTTTTTAATAGAACGAGAACAGTGCCCTGTATCTTCTAGGGTTGTTGTGATAATCACCTAGGAAGCACTTAGAACAATGCTTAGTACAGAGTAAAAGGCCAATAAATTCTAGTTCCTATTATCATTACTTTCATTATTATTATCCCATTAAACATTTTCAATCATCTCCCCAAATCCGTTTCCACTTGCCTGTTAGTTCTGAGGGCTAGAATGGCTCTAACTATTTCTCTCAGACTGGAGTGTAGTGTAGTCCAGGAAAGAGAGGGCAGAGAAGGGAACTACTTGAACTTGAGATTGGAGGTGAAAATCCCTGTGATGAATATTACCTGTGTGTCTTCCCAGAAATAAAATTAGGAAGTGCATTGTGTCTTTCCTTTTTTTCTTCCCAGGGACATTGCTGCCAGAAACTGCCTCTTGACCTGCCCAGGTCCCGGCAGAGTGGCCAAGATCGGAGATTTTGGAATGGCCCGGGACATCTACAGGTGAGCAAAGATGGCGGTTACCCATCAAAGCCCCGTCCCCTCAGGAGAGAATGGGACGTGGCTGCCTATGCCCTAAGTCATCTCTGGTACCGTCCATTGACCACCTAACATTTCCTTAAGGCCTTTTCTAAGACATATGGCACCTCAGCTAGTGCATGTGCCTGGTGTGATCCTAATTCTAAGATCACAATGGCTGCCCTCACTGACACCATGTTCTTAAGGAGATCATCTTTCTGGTTCCAACTCTCTAATCCCAGAATGTTCTCAGGCACAGAATAACCCAGATACCTGATATGGAAAAAAATCTCAGTAAGGTTTTACTTCACCCCTCTCCTCTATACTCAGGAATTCTAAGTGGACTTGGCTTCCATCACTCCAGACAGGAGCACCCCAGAACTGACAGCAGAACAGCTGGCTGCCCAGTCTTCTCTACCTACCCCGGGGAGCCGCGGGAGGGGGCGTTCAGAGCCCGTAGCTAAGCTTCATCTCTTCATCCCTGTCATAGTCTCAAGGGCACGTTAAAAAATAAAATAATTTTTCTAATGAAAAAGAAAGCTCTTCTGCTGTCCTTTGCCTCACGCTTCTCTTCCCAACCCCTTGTTTCATTTTCAGCTGATTATTTATGACCGTGACTGGCTGTGTGAGCAAGTCACTCCTTAGCATGGTCACTAACTGCGCACCCTCCAGTCCAGGGGTGGAGCGGGGAGAGATGGTCACAGAGAGCTTTCAGTCCTTAGAGAGTACAGGGGACCCCCAAAGTCCCCTGGTCCCCTGTAGAACTGGTAGTGATCAACACGGGAGGAAATGCTGACGGCACCCCGTTCCTGCAGGGTAGCAGCGCGGGTGATCGGGGGTTCCGCTCTCCCTTCTCTTTACCTCTCAGAGGCTCAGCGCCCCTCCCCCTCCCTTCTGGGAATACCCAGGATTCCCCTCCGTTCAACAGACGAAAGTTGCAGCAAGCTGACTTAGCGAGCGAGCCCTTCCCCTCCATCTTCAGCTCTGACGGCTCCCCTGCCCTAGCTTTACCACCCCAACCGGTCCACAGCTCCACTGTGCCCACACACGTGTGTGATGTCATGCGTCAGGAATGGTCTTCCAGAGAGTTCCTCACCATTCAGCTCCCTCGGCCCCGGTCTGTGATGCTCTTCCTGTCTCTCACCACTGCCTCTGTGTCCCTGAGCTTCGCACACACCTCCATCACCATACGTGTTTGTCTCCACTGCAGGTGTCGGTATGTCTGTTCCTCCCACTCCACGCTGGGGCGAGAGAAACTGTGACTTATTCACGTCCTCAGCACTCAGCGGAGTAAACACTCAGTCCAGGGGTCCCCCTTTATCCTCAGTTTCCCTTTCGCCAGTTTCAGTTTTCATGGTCAACAGTGTGGTCTGAAGGCAGGTGACCCTCCTTCTGACATACCGTCAGCAGGTCAAGAGTCACCTAACTTCCTGTCCCAATGCCTGTGTCTCTGGGCCCACCCCATCCCCTCACACAGGCTTGTTATCATCTCACGTCAACCCAAGAAGTAGGGTGAGGACAGGACGGGGAGATACTTTGAGAGAGAGACGCCCCATTCACATTTCTATCACTGTACTGTTAATAACTGTTCTGTAGTATTAATAGTGTTCGTTATTAATCTCTCCCTGAGCCTAATTTATAAATCAAACTTTATCATAGACATGTATATAGGAGAAAATCCGGGGACCTGTAAGATTTGGTACTATCTGTGGCTTCAGGCGTCCACTGGCGGTCTCGGGAGGATATCTCACATGGATGAGGGGAGACCATTGTCCATGTTTGTTGAAGCGTTACTCTGGGCAACTGGTGGGGAGCTGCCTCCCCGAGCAGGAGAACGCAGGGCTACAGGAGAAGCTGGCTTCAAAGGCGTGAGCTAACTTACTAGTTTTTGTTAGTGATGTCATTAACGCAGCTCATGATAAAAACTGTTCGGTCACCTCACAACTTGGGAGGCAGCTCTGCCACCAGCCCTGTGTTCTCGGCTGGGGTGTGCTGGGGGGAGGCAGCGTCCCTCTGGCTCCCCAGAGCTCTGCTGAGCTCTGCTACTGAACGAAACACCGCACGAGTCCCACGGAGGATCCAAAGCAGACAAGACACAGGCCCTGCTCTCAGTGCCTCCAGGTCGGATCTTCCGTGAGTGTGGGCCTCAGGCCCCAGCTGGAGTACTGTTAGTCCTTGTGAGCTAGACCACACGAAACCCATCTAGGGAAACGTGCCCATCTGCCAGCGGATACTCTAGTCATTGCAGTGGGCCGCTTCCTGTTAAATGACACCAAAGTTCTCCCCTTCATTTTCAACGACCTGTGTGCCCCTCCTCTCCTTCCGAGGCCTGAGAACCCCTCACTCATCTCAGTCCTGGAATGGCCGCAGCCCATGGTCGCCTGGCAGAGCTCCCACTCGGAGCCCCCCTCCAGGACCAAGCGTGGGTCACCTCTTCTCCCCACAGAGCCAGCTACTACCGCAAAGGAGGTTGCGCCATGCTGCCCGTCAAGTGGATGCCTCCAGAGGCCTTCATGGAAGGAATATTTACTTCCAAAACAGACACATGGTGAGTCTTTGCGTGGCCGTCCTGCGGGTCTCGCTGTGGGCCTCACACCAGTGCTCCCGAGCAAGTGCTCCCATGCTATCTCACGGGGAGGGGCAGAGGCTGTTGGAGGCGGGCAAGGATCCAAACCCACAGAAAGGCCTGTGGGGCCCAAGTTACTCCCCCCACCCTGAGGGCTCAGGCATCGCCGAGACTCTGCCTTGCTTGCCTTGCTGACCAGTGTCCAGGAGACGCCAAGCCCCCTCACCGGGGACTACGCGTGGAGAGACACAGGATTTGGGGTTTTTTCTCCAAACTCCAAAGTTGGGTTTATTCCAGGAAGGCAACGTTGAGGTAATATTAGAAAAATTGATCAATGACATTCTCTCCACCAACAGAAAAAAGGAGAAAATAATTATCAGCACGAAAGTGCTGTAGGCTTAGTGGGGTTGGGACCCACTCTACAGGTAAAACTGAGAGTGGAAAACACCGCACGTGAGCTCTCCAGAACTTACTCGTCCTGCATAGCTGACACTTTGGGCTCCCAGACCAACAGCTCCCCACGTTCTCCTTCCTCCTGCCCGTGCAACCTCCATCCCGCCCTCCGCTTCTCTGATGCCGCCTCGAGGGGACAGCCTGCAGCAGGTGTCCCTCTGTGCCTGGCTTGGTCACTCAACATCCGGTCCTCCGGGTTCATCTATGTGGTCGAAAATGGCAGGATTTTCTTCTCTTTGAAGGCTGAATAATATTCCGTGGTTTATACGCACGCCACGTTTTCTTGATCCATCATCTGCCGGTGGGTATTTAGGCGGCTTCCACACGTCGGCTGTTTCGAATAACCCTGCAGTGAACTCGGGACTGCAGATCTCTCTTCGAGATACGGGCTCTGTTTCCACTGGCTGTAGACCCAGAAATGGGATAGCTGGATTGTAAGGTAGTTCTGTTTCTACGGTTTTGAGGAAATATCTGTGCTTTTTTATATTTTACATTCTATGAGAGCAACATAGAATTTGAAATGGCAGATTAAATTAGTGCTATCTGCCAAATACACGTGTACATGTGCACACACATGCACATGCACCCACATGCACACGCACATGCACACACATGCACGCACGCACACCCGCACGCACGCACACACACATGCACGCACACATGCTCACTCACACACATGTGCACCCACATGAACACATACACATGCACACACAAGCACACGTCCATACACACACGCACACACATGCATACAACACAAAAGGAAGTCTTCTTTACTTGTAGAAAAACCCACAAGGACAAAAATGACAACAATGACAAAAATTTGGAAACTGGGTGGTACCTTACTTAGGAAACTGGAACATTATATTGAGGTCCAGAAACAGCCTGGTTCACACTGCAGAAAATCCCAGAAAGGCCCAGAAGCTGAAGGTGCCAGGCACCCCCGGCCGCAGAGAGCAGTAGACAGGAAACTCGGTTACAGACATGTTTAAAAAGTAAGCAGATCGTTGGCCCATTCCCTCACCCCCATCTCTCCCCTACCATCGCACAAAACCAGGGGTTCCCTCTGCGAAGAGATGGAATTAAAGCCTTTCTGGTGTTGGGCACATCAAGACATCACTGAGGATGAATCTCTGTTAGAAACAGGGATACATCTTTTTTTTAAAAATAGAGCTCTGTAGACGCCATGATTTTATCCCAGGATACTGCACTGATTTTGGATGTCCGGCCTCCAGAGCTGGGAGAAATCAAACTCCTGTGGTCTCAAGCCAACAAGTGTGTGGCGGTTTGTTACAGCAGCCACAAGAGACTGATACTCCCAGGGAAACACGCAAGCCAGGTGGCCCCCCAAGGGACAGGATCCACAAGAGCTTCCCATCGGCTTTGCACTGTCCCAGTCATAAAATACGAACAGGCAGCCAAGAACCCACGAAGGCTTGAGAGTAGAGTCTAATCTGAAAGAAACAAACATCTAAAGAGGGAACTTGGAGGAAGAAAAATACAAAGCTTAGGAAAACTTGTAAAAACCCTAATATCCTCAGAAAGATAAATTATTGCAACCATAATCTAAGGATGAAAGATTTTTTAAAACAAGGCTTTTAGAGAAAAGAGTTCTTAGAAAGTAAAAATAGAGAGTGCTCAAGGAGATGGCGCATTAGTCCCCTGAAGCTTGTGTGACTGCACACAGCAACGTCAGGTCAGGTGATCAAGGTCAATGTCAGCAGTGACTGATCTCATTGATAGCTTGTGCCCTTGATATGCTGTGATAAAAATGACATTTAACCTCTGTGGTCTTTCTCCCCACACCCAACAACTCCCATCTAATCATAAGAGAAGCAGACGAATCCCAGGTGGGCATTCTACTAAAGCGCAGACCAATACTCCTCAAAACTGTCAAGATCATCAAAACCAAGGAAACCCTGAGAAGTTGTCACAGTCAAGAAGAGCCTAAGGAAACATGACAACTATGTATAATGTGATATTCTAACGGGGTCCTGGAACAGAAAAAGTAAATTCGGCAAAAGCTAAAGAAATCTGAAATAAACTGCAAGTTTTAGTTATTAATGATCCCTTAATATTGGCTCATTAATTGTAACAAATGTACCATATGAATGTAAGACGCTAAAAGTAGGGAAAACTGGATGTGCAGTATGTGGGAACTCTGTGTATTATCTGCTTCATTTATTTACAATCTAAAACTGTTCTCAAGAAATTTATTTTTTTACTATGATGATAGATATGTAAAAGTAACAGAAAGCTCGGAAGACAGAGTTAAATAAATCATCAAGAAATAAAACAACTAGGGGCTCCTGGGTGGCTCGGTTGGTTAAGATCTGCCGTCAGCTCAGGTCATGATTCCAAGGTCCTGGGATCCAGCCCTGGGTGAGGCTCTCTCCTCAGCGGGGAGCCTGCTTCCCCCTCCACCTCTGCCTGCCCCTCCCCCTGCTTGTGCACTCGCTTGCACACTTTCTCTCTCTCTGGTCAAATAAATAAAATCTTAAAGAAGAAGGAGGAGGAGGAAACAAATATAAGCAAATGGGACATATAGGAAAGAAAGGAAGAGAAAATTAAGAGGATTAGACAATTAGGTCCAGTTAGCTGACAAATAGGAATCCCAAAAAGAATGTACAGAAGAAATGAAGGGAATAAAGATATCAAAGAAATAATTCAAGAAGATTTTCCAGAACAGAAAAGCATACATGTGCAGAACAAAAGCATCCACCAAGTGCCAAGGTCAATGGATCAAAAGAGCCACATGAAAGCATGTCATCATGAAATTTCAGACCAACGGTGATCATGATTCTGTAAGCTTCTAAGGAGAAAAAGAAAATAATTGTAGTAAAATATGGTCAGAGATAAAAACAGAGAGTCCAAATGGCATCGAATTTCTCAACAGCAACACAGGAAACCAAGAAGACAAGGAATGAGAGTCCCCGGATTGGGAAAGCCTGTGTGGAAGTAACGTCACGAAATGGCGGAGCCACAGTGATCGGAGCCCCGTCTCGGACCCGCGTTTGTCCATGTGAGCAGGAGCCTTTGTTGTTTTAAGTTGCTGAGATCTGACTTACCCAAACCCGGTGGATCTCAGTGTGGTCCTCGGATCAACAGCACGGGCATCACGCGGGATGTGTTAGAAATGTAGCTTCTTAGCCCCTACCTCACGCCTAATGGAATAGGAAGTCTAGGGGTGGGGCCCAGGAATCTGTGTTTTAAGGAGCCCTCCAGGTGATTCCATGTGCACCAAAGTTAGGGCACCACCAGCTGCCCGATCCAGATGCCGAGAATAAGTTAGGTAATTAGGTAATTGTTCTGAGCACTTGTCTCTCGTACGAGCCAGGAATCCCACTTCCACCTGTCTACATTAGACGGACGTTGACAAAAAGGGACTCGGGCAAGGATGCTCGCTTGCAACGTGGTTTGTAATAGAGAAAAAGCACAAAGTATCCTACGTCTCCCTCAAATGGGGAATGGAAAATAAATTGTGGTTTACTGATATCACGGGAAAGTCCCCAGCGGAATAAAAGAGCACCCCAGACACCTGCATCAACACGGATAAATCTGTATGCAACCTTCGGTGGAAGAAAGACAAGTTCCAGAAGGGTAGAATATCATTATATATCATTTTAAATATAAAAATCGAGTCTATAATACAGATTCTTTACTGTTTATGCTTTCACACATTGTGAAAACTATGAAAACACAGATGGGAAGGCTGCGTTCTCACTTCAGTGGGGGGAGGGGAGAGAGGAAGGAGGAGAGGAGGCAGGGCGGGACTTGACGATGTCGATCTTATTTCTTCCAAAAGAAAAGGGGACTGGGCATCTCAGTACCTAAATAGCTATCAAATTACATTTTCTTTAAAAAGTTTAGATTGTTTCCTAATTATTTCCTAATTAAAACACTTAAAGACACAGGTAAATTGCATAACCTTGAATACTGATGAGGGCCGGCGAGACAAAAAAGCGGATGATCAAGAGTGGAGGGGCGGAGGGGCCCCGGGAGGGAAGCTGCGTCATACAGAGGGCGGGGAGGGCTCCATGGAGGAGGTGACAGTCTAATGCCTGAATGGCAGAAAGATGGAAAGATCTGGAAGATTTTTCCAGGCTGAAGAGGAAGTCAAGTATAAAACGCCAGTGGCAGGAGCAAGACGACTGTGTTTGAGGAATGAAAATGAGTCTTCTCAGCTGGCCCCCCCCCAGTGAACACGGGGGCGGGGGGAGCAGAACAGTGGTAGGTGAGTGAGAAGGGCAGGCAGGGGCCAGACATAGAGGTTAAGGGATGTGGATTTTATTTAGCACACAGTGGGATGCTCCCTGAAAGGCTGAAAGCCAGAGTTTGACAAGGTCTTTAAATATACATATATAATATCACTCCGGCTGCCAATGAAGAGAGACTGGAATGGGACAGGGGAAGATGGGGAGATCCTACCCATGTCAAGATAAGAGAACAGAGAGACTAGGCTTAGTGGTCGGGGGAGGGGGGAGGGGCGGTGTTAGCAGTGGCGGGATTCACGCTCTGTCTTGAAGGTGGCTGACAGGGCTGATGAAAGTCGGCCATGGAGTGGGAGGTGTGGAAAGAGTGAGATCAAGGGCGACTGCTAGTTGCCATCACTGGAGAGAACGGAGGGGTGAGTCGGGTGTGGAAAGAGCTTTTGCACAAGTCCAGTATGAGATGCCTGTAAGACAGGCCAGCGGAGACGTTGAGTGGACTTCTGCTCTGTGAGTCTGAAGGTTCAGGGGAAGTGTAAAAGAAGTGGAATCAGCAGGCTGCATATTTAAATACAACACAAGCTTTTTTTTTTTCTAAGCGTAGCCGACCTGCAATGCACAACATAGGGATTGCACAAGTCCACACATGACGCTGTGCTCCCACAACCTGGCCGCCGTCTCTCACCCTAGAGCCCTATTACAATACCAGCAACCTATTCATTCCCTCTGCCCTACCTCCATCCCCAAGACTTACTCATTCTGTAACCCGAAGCCCATACATTTTTGACTCCCAGTTTTCCAAAAACTGTGCTCCGCCCTCTACCACACCTCAAGACAATCTTCCAGGTGTGAAGAGGGGAAAATAAAATGAAACTTAAAAAGACTGATAAGCACAGCACAACTTGTGATTTTTAAAACCTTTTCATCCGATTAGCTTCATTGAAATTTTTGAAGTAATTCAGGCAGCAACCACTTAATTTGTTTCTACAATTTCAGGCAAAGCAAGTTTAAAACCAAGAGCAGGAGAGTGGGATTTTTAAAAAATACTTGTTTTTATTTGACTTTGAATGTTTCAGTGCAAAGCTGTGGGCCCTATTGCTCCTAATGAGGAAAGACTTATAGGTGATTAAAGAACCATCTGGCATACAAAATACAGATTTACTTGATCTGTGAGGTTGCTAGACAAAATAAAAGATGACCAGTTAAAATTGAATTTCAGATGAAGAGTGCGTAATTTTTTAGTATAAGTACGTCCCACACAATATTTAGGATATACTTATATTCTAAAAGCATTTCTTATATTTCCTGAACAAATTTGCCTGGATGTCCTGTATGGTTATTTGCTAAAGCTAACAACTCTCCCTACCTGAAATTATCAAAGTTCTATGACCTGCACTACTTCTTGTCCCTTTGAACTTCAAACCAAGAAAATAAACATCTATTTGCCACCTGTATGCTGGTTCTCTCAAAGGATACTACAATCTATTTCCTCTAGCTATCTAGACGGGCAGAAAACAGACATCCGGAATACTTGAGGCCTTGCTGCCAGGCCTTTGCATGATTTTTGCTTATTTTGTTTTGCCTTGGAGGAAAACAAACCACCAAGCAGAGAAAAATAATATATGTACCAGGCAACTTGTAGGTACCAGAGTCAAGGGATCTAATAACGTATTCCAGTCTGTTTCAGATTAATTGCATAATAACCTCTGCTTCAGCCTTCTCACCTGAAAAATATGGAAAATATCTTTACCCAATGCTCCTCACTAGAATCTTTGAAATTTCACCAAGCTGATGTACTTTTTGTCCCTTTGGATATGGAGGAGCTGTAGTTCTCTCCAATTTTTGATAAAATATTTATTAACATCCAAAAACTACAACCAGATACAAAAACAAAGATAGATGTGCTTTTCCCCCCAAAAAGCTAATAATGTAATTCAAAGTTTAAAATTAAAATTTTAGGGGCCCCTAGGTGGCTCAGTGGGTTGGGCCTCTGACTTCAGCTCTGGTCATGATCTCGGGGTCCCACATGGGGCTCTCTGCTCAGTGGGGAGCCTGCTTCCCCATCTCTCTCTGACTGCCTCTCTGCCTACTTGTGATCTCTGTCTGTCAAATGGATAAATAAAATCTTAAAAAATAAATAAATAAAATAACTAAAAATTTTAGTCAAAATATGAAAGGAGATGATTCTGAAACATATTTTAAAGTTCATTTAAAACAAATAACAAATGAGAATTCAGGTGTATTTCTTTAAAAAGAGAAATAACCCCAAAAGTGCCTACCAGGTATTAAAGCATAAATATACAAAAAGTTAACATAGAATTGTCTCAATGCAAGAAACAGACATAGGGACACCTGGGTGGCTCAGTCAGTTGAGCGTCTGCCTTCAGCTCAGGTCATGATCCCAGTGTTCTGGGATCGAGTCCCGCATCAGGCTCCCTGCTCAGCAGAGAGCCTGCTTCTCCCTCTCCCTGTGTTGCTCCCCCTCCTTGTGGGCACTCCTCTACCTCTATCAAATAAATAAAATCTTGAAGGAAAGAATGAAAGAAAGAAAGAAAAGAAAAGAAACAGACATAGAGATGAAGTGACTAGAGAGCCCAGAAACCTGTTTTACACACAAGTCAATAAGGGGGAAAGTATTCTATGCATAGTGTTGGAAGAGCGGTTGTTTGCAAAACAATTCAATTCAGAACACTTACCTCACACCATGCCCCAGACTAAGTTCTCAGATCCAGCTGAGGAGGAAGAACAAATACAAGAAAACAGCAAGTACTCATCTAATCTTTAGTGAAAGAAGGAGTGCATAATCTGTAAAACAGATGAAGGAAATCACAAATTAAAGAAAAAATAAATTTGACTACCTAAACACAAAATTGTTGGTAGTTTTAGCAAGCCACTGATAGAAGTACTTCAATTTTGAATAAAGGTGAACATCTCTGATAAAGTATGTCTACAAATCAAAAAGAAATTGGATAAATACGAAACAGCATGTAGCTACAAATGGGCAAAAGATACAAACAATTCATGGAAGGGAAAAAAAGGAAGTCAATTAATAAATACTTGAGAAAACACTCAACAGTGTTAATTACCAAGTCGATATAATTTAAAAGGTTCTATCATTTTTTTTCCCTTAAAATCATTCCAAGTTGTCATTTTTGATGATACTCAATGTCGGTGACTGTCTGATGGTTTCACACACAATGCTGGCCGCTTGTGATCAGAATCACACTTGGAAGTGTGGCAGTGGACAGTAGGTGTCAAGAATTTTTCGATGTTCATATTCTCTTGGTCTAGTAATTTGATTCGAATTATCCTAGATTTTACTAGATTATCTTAATCCTAAATTTGAGGATTTTGTCCTAAGAAAGTTGTCCTTTTAAAAAAATGCATCACAGATTTAAAAGATGGTCCTCAGTCTTTTAAATATTTTTAAAAATTGAAGACAGTATGGAAACGGTAAGGCACATCGTGGCACAACGACTCGATGGAATGTTTTATGGCCATTTAAGATGTTTCTATGAGCACAGAAAATGTTATGCTATAATAGAAATTGCAAAAAAGAGTCAAGGTTCAAAATTGCGTTTGAAATAGAACTGCAGTTATGTAAAAGAAATCTAAGTACAGAAACTTGACCGGAACAAAAAAATAACGTGCTCATCATGGTTATCTTTTTACGGAGCATCACCTGTGACTACTTTCTCATTTTTTTTTATTTTTATTTTTTTTAAGGATTTTATTTATTTATCTGACAGAGAGAGATCACAAGTAGGCAGAGAGGCAGGCAGAGAGAGAGGAGGAGGAAGCAGTCTCCCTGCAGAGAGAGAGGAGGAAGCAGGCTCCCTGCAGAGCAGAGAGCCTGATGTGGGGCTCGATCCCAGGACCCTGGGATCATGACCTGAGCCAAAGGCAGAGGCTTTATTTAACCCACTGAGCCACCCAGGTGCCCCTCTCATTCTTTTTTTTTTTTTTTTTTAATTTTTGTTGTCCATATTAAGAATTCTCAACTGCAGGAAAACATGTAATAAAATTTAAATCTAATGTTTGTGCGTATGTGTGTGTTTCTGTGTGTGTATGTCTATGTGTGTATATGTGTACATATGGACCTGTATGATCTCTTCTGTCCTGTGCACAGGTCCTTTGGAGTGCTGCTGTGGGAGATATTTTCTCTTGGATACATGCCATACCCCAGCAAAAGCAACCAGGAAGTTCTGGAGTTCGTTACCAGCGGAGGACGGATGGACCCCCCTAAGAATTGTCCTGGGCCCGTGTATGACTCTTTTAGAAACATTTCTACCAGTTGCTAAAGACGGTTTTTCTTTGCAAAAAATATTGCAGCCACACACACTTCTTTTGGTTTTAAGATGGAGGGGGCAGATGGTTGACCTCTTTTAATATGCCCCAGATTAGGAGTATGTCTGTGACTTCAGTGAGGGGAGTTCGTCTTCCGGCCCCTTGAATGCAGTAATGTCATGCCTGAAGAGTTATCCTCTGTCGGGGTGGAGACTGTGGACTCACTCCTCAACACCCCCTGGCAGTCTGTGTCTGGGACTCTCTCCACCCCCTTCAACTCCCATGCTGCCCTGCACCATCTGTCTTAAGTCTCCTTTGACTATTTCCATTCCCTGCATTTTCTGCTGCCCGGTCTGGCATCCCTCACCTCCGTCCCACAAGCGAGGCAGATGGGAAATAGAATATTCTTCCCCAGAGGTGACTTTAGTTCAGAAATGCAATGAGAGGAGCCATATTTCACGTCAATGCCAGGATGTCTGTTCATGAGCTCTGGTGTTCTAGCACCTTCACACCTGGGCACGATTTCTCGGCCCATCAGCAGAGGGCAGCAGATGCCAACCACATGGGACCTAGATGAGGAGTCGCTCTCCAAGACAGTGCCCCCTCTTGTCCCCCTTAGAGAAGTGCTGGGAAAATGTATTCACCCCTCTTCCTCCTGGTTTTAATGAGCGTGTTTGCTCTTCTTTCAGATACCGAATAATGACCCAGTGCTGGCAACATCAGCCTGAAGATAGGCCCAACTTTGCCATAATTTTGGAGAGGATCGAATACTGCACCCAGGTATAAGCATTTTCCCCCTTGACCAGCCTTTATATGGAAAAGATGGCAAACACCAAACTGCGAAATGAATGTTAAGCCGGCCAGAAAATATGAGTTATTGACGGCCATGAGCGTGATTGTCGATCTGTGAAGTAAGCTGAGTGGTACCTCTGTTTGCCCATTTTGTGTATCAGCGCCGGCTACTGCCTCTTCCTTCGCCAACACATGACGCAGCTGCAGACCTCCCAATACTATTAGGGAGTCAGTTCACCTCCTGAGTAGCAACTGAATCCCTCCTGGGTAGCTAATGTTTTTTAGACAAAACTGGAGCATCAGAGAAGTATGAAAAACACGTGCTCTCTAATGTTCTCTACTGTGGCTAGAGAAATAATAATGTGAAATATTTCCCAGTATAGAATTGCTAAACTGGATGCCCAGTGACAAATATTAGAGGGATTTGAGGAAGGAACAAGGTAAGCTGGAGAAATCTGAACATCACAAATAGGATTCGTGCAGCATCTGTAACACACAAATCATTTTTCCTCATTTTTATCCTCAGATTCATAAAATATCCCCACTTTCCAGATGAGTTGAGGCTTGGAGAACTCCTCCAAGCCACGTAGTTTCCTGGCAGTACCGCTGGTCCCTATGCGCATCCTTCTCCCATTTCCTTCAGACAGGACTCTAAATTCTCTTTCTTACGCCATTTTGGCAGACCCTGCCTCCGGCCTCAAGAAAGAAGAGGCCAAGAATCCATTCCCCCCTGCCCCCGCCTATCTGTGCATGGACCCCCGTTCTCACCCCCCTCCCCACGTGTCAGTGGAGGGGGCGGCCCTCTCCCTCAGAGGAGCCCCTCAGCCTGCACCACCAGCTGCCCCTCAGGGACCCGCCCTCCCTCCGGCACTATCTCCCCTCCATACCTCGGCTTCTTTCCCTCTCTGGGCTGTCACTGTGCCAGGGTGTGTGACTCTGGAGAGTATTCCAGAAGTCGGGACAGGGAACCACTACCTCCCCAAATCGCCTCATCTTGGTTGGGACAGAAGCTCAGAAGCGAGGGGACTGGCTTTTATCTAAATGGACTTCGTCTGTCAAGTTTTGTGGCTCCTTCAGAAAACTTGCCATCCAGTGAACAGCATCTTGGGTGATTATACTGTAATGCTAATGGACCAGACCCACTTAACTATAGACACATTGGAGTAATTCTTCTCCCAGGCATATAACATCCCTCTTAAAAGCAGGCAGTTCTGTACAAGCATATTTTGAATGACTCCCCATAGAGAATGAATAATTAACAGGGAAGGAAGGAAAGAATAAGAGAATCCGAAGGTAGTGGTTTTTATTCTTATACTCTTTTTATTGATGACAACTGGACCAGCGCACTCTTCTGCTACACTGAAGCAATGGTTTTCCCAATTTGCATAAAATATTAATGAATGAAATTCCCCCAAGCTTAAGTTTTCCTTCCACAGATTTTCTTCAGATCTCTGGCAAATGCTTCTGCTGTTCTGTGTTACCATCCATTGCTATAAAAATGATCTAGCACAGACTTGGTTTCATAAGGGGCATTCCTCACAGCACGGCTGTTCCTTCTGGGCTTCAAAAGGGTCTGGTCGGATGCAGACCAGATAAAGCACCACTGTGCCCCCCGCACACAGAAGGCACGATGATATAACACAGGGCACGTGATCAAGTGTCGCCCATCCAAACACGATGAAGTGGGAGGTAGCTAGGAAGAGAAGAGGTAAACCTTGTGAGCCAACACAGCGTGTCTCCTCCTGCCCCACCCCGGTCCCACGTGTGCATACACACACACACACACACACGTGAGGTCACAGCCTTTTCAGTGGAGGGGATTTGATTGGGAATAGACTGGAATTATTTTTTGGACAGATTTATAATTTTTCTAAATCCACGAATCTGTAGGACCCAAAGGCGGTCTCTGGAAAGCCACTCCCCTGTGCCCAGACACCTCTAGACAGGGCTTACCCTCCACACTCTTCAAGGATGAGGACGGCTCCCCATTCCTCTCCTATTCCCCAGTGTCTGTAAATTAATATATTCCCAGGGAACACCGGATGGTCTCCTCATCTGGAAAATAAGTCTGGATGAGACGCTCGCTAAAGTATCCTCCAGAGCCAGCACTTTTGGTCTGTGATTCAGCGTCTTAATCTGTTTCTCCCGCTTGCAGGACCCAGATGTGATCAACACTGCTTTGCCCGTAGAGTATGGGCCGCTCGTGGAAGAGGAGGAGAAGGTGCCCATGAGGACCCAAGACCCGGAGGACATGCCTCCTCTCCTTGTCTCTCCCCCACCAGCCAAACGGGAGGAAGGCCAGGACCCCGCTGGCCCGCCCCCCCGGCCTTCCACGTCCTCTGGCAAAGCCGTGAAGAAGCCCGCGGCGGCCGAGCTCTCTGTGCGAGTCCCCAGAGGGCCAGCCGTGGAAGGAGGACACGTGAACATGGCATTCTCCCAGTCCAACCCGCCGTCAGAGCTGCACAAAGTCCAGGGATCCAGAAACAAACCGACCAGCCTCTGGAACCCCACGTACGGCTCGTGGTTTACAGAGAAACCCACCAAAAAGAACAATCCCCCCGCAAAGGAGGAGCTCCGGGAGAGGGCACACCTGGGGCGCGAGGGAGGCTGTACTGTGCCACCGAACGTGGCAGCTGGCCGACTCCCGGGCGCCTCTCTGCTCCTCGAGCCGTCCTCGCTGACGGCCAGCATGCAGGACGTGCCCCTGTTCCGGCTGCGTCACTTTCCATGCGGGAATGTCAACTACGGCTACCAACAGCAGGGCCTGCCCCTCGAGGCCACCGCTGCCCCCGGCGCCGCTCATTACGAGGACGCCCTTCTGAAAAGCCAGCCTGGGCCCTGAGTCCCCGCCCGGCCCAGCCCCTCACTTCTCTTCCTTGGGAAGCTTGAGCCCCACGGAGGAGGGACAGGTCGTGGCTCCTCCAACACGAGAGACCAAACGTCGCTTTTCATTTCGTGCCAACTTGTTTTCAAGTGCCCCCTACACAGCTCTATTTTCAAAACGCTTTAGAGAAAGGTTTGGAGCATGGGTTCATCTTATTCCTTCACAAAAGACGACGACATCACAGGGACAAGTGGTGACTGCAAGGGCCCTGGTTCGGTGGCAGAAGGTTTCCTGTGCATGGCTGACTGCCGTGTCCATCTGAGAGGGGTGTGTTCTGTTCGGCGCGGTCCACACTAGCTGCTCCTGCGTCTCCGAGTTGGAGTCACGGGTGTTTCCCGACCTTGCGGGTGTGGACCTGGACCACGCGAGGTGGGGAGGGAACAGACACCAAGGCGTTATTTACTTGTCAGGAGCTGGCATGGGGAAAGACGCTCTTTACCAGGAAAGAAAAAATCAGACAACTAGAGGCAATGTCCCTTTAGGGGACATCTGGATGCTTCCAAGTGTGCCGATTTCGCTGGTGATTGTAAACACGTGAGGACTAGTTACGGTACCATAGAGAAAACGCGCTTTTATCTATCAGAACGGAAAGCAGATATTCCGCGGACTCTGAGGATGATAACGACACAGCCCGTCCGGTTCCAGAGATTCAAACATCCTGTCGCTATACCTCATGCCTTAAGAAAACCCTCCTACGAAAGGGGCACAGAGTGCGAGGTTTCCTACTAGATTAAAAACTCGAGATTTGAGTTCTTACTTAATTTAAAACTTCCCACTAATTAAAATCAACTCTGATCATTTAAAAGCAAAAATTGTAAGCAGCAGCGACACATCGAAGCACAGACACACGTCCCTCCATGGGCCTCGGTGTCGATCCATCCCAGGCCCAAATCCTCCAACGGTTTCCATCACGAAGGTTAAGCACAGGGAGATTGCAGCTGCAGGGGCAGGCGGGTCACTGGACAGCCCGGGCCCTCGGTGGCCCTGCGAGGTGCAGTGTCCGCCCTTCCAGCGTGCACCTACCTTCGTCCCCCTGTGGCACGTGATCCCAGCGTACATGGGAACACGGATTTGCTCACGTAAGGCCTCAGCGTCCTTGGTATAGCTACCAAATGCAGATGGGAACAGGACTCTCTGGGTGGCAAAGGAAGAGCGGGCACTGGAGAGCAGAGACTGACACACAATAGTGGGGGCTCCCAACGTGGGTTTTCCCATAGGACACTGGTCTCCATGAAAAAGAAAAGGGAGTGCGTTAAGCTTTCCACACACATACATGCGCAATAAGGCTTTATCAGTGACCTCTCATTTCATGCTTGCTTTCTGCTTCTCCCCCGTTCCTCTGCTCAGCTGCTTTCCTGGTGGTAGCTGTGCAGAAACATCGCACTGGGTGGAGAGCATTTTCCGTGACCTGCTAGGCTCTAAGCATTCCCAGGCAAAACGACTGTATATAATATCCACCTTTCCCCCTGCCTCCTCACTCTCCCCTAGGTCACAAGCATCGTTGCAGATGTGGGAAAGCCATTCTGTTCCAGGCCAATACTGGACAAGCGTCCATTCTGTTGGAGGCAGATGCCTTGCCCTGGTCAGGGGTCCTGCACATCTGGAAAAGCGCTCACACCCTGGACACCACTTTTCCTTTATCCTAACTGCCAAAAATATTCTCACCAGACCACCGATGATGCTGAAACGTCAACGAACTCGTCTCTAAAGAACCGTATCAGCGAAGTTTTGGCCCTTGCCAGGAGCAAAAGTAAATAATCTAATTATATAAACATAATTCTCATTCATAAACCACTAGCGGGCCCACGAACAATGCATCGAGAGACACTCTCCTAAAGGTCGATGACAGAGGAACTGACAAGAACTGAGAAGAACCGTTTCATTTTATATCCGTTTAACACCAGTAACCAGTTAAACAGGGAGCATGCTACCCGGCGAAGTAGCCAACTCTTTATTGTCATTAATGGAGAGGGGGGATCGTATCCCTTCCTCTTCTTAAAAACTACAAATCCATTACATTTTCAGGTTGTGCCTTACTACCACTGAGTTTGATTTGCTGATTCTAATTGTCTTCATTGGTATCAATTTTCATGTAAATGATAGTCAAGTCTTCAAAGCCTGTGTACATGGATAAGTAAATAAACAACTCCATACTGAGATATCATGACCTCAAGATGTTTCATTTAATTCGCTGGAAGCCCTAGGTATTGCCAGGCCATTAACCTGGACCGCTGGCCACTCGGTCACACCCTACCCATGTGGCTGTGGCAATTCATGTAGATGCTGTGGATTCTCTGACTTATTAACGCTGAGAGAAGAGTCCTACCTAGAGCCCAAACAGGCACAATTAGAGTTTATAGAAGCCATGTTGATGAAACCATAAGCTAGAATAATGATTTATGGTTCATGTATGTAAGGAAGCTCATCACACGTGCACAGCCCTACCCCTGGGAAACGGACGATTTCTAAGGGAATGACCAGTTTAATATGTGGCACCTCAAAATCACAGCACATTTCAAAAGGGCAGGAAAACAAGCTTAATTTTTCTTAAAGACTATGATCTACTCACTGGTCAAAAGACTGGATTCTCTCCCACCAGTTAGGTTGGGAGTCCCGGCTCTCCTTGGGGTATCAGTCCTGGCTGTCCCCGTGTCTCCATGTACAATGGGGAAAATGGCTTCCCGTCCTCACGGCCCCTCAGGCTGATTACAAACTGTGTCTAAACACAAGTCCTCCCTCGTACATCCCTTCAACTCCCAAGTGACTCAGGCTGGGCGTGGGGGAGAATTTCAAAGTTCAGAATGTGCCTCAGCGTCCCTGCCTCTCTACCACCAAAGCTCAGTGAGAGTTCTTGCACCCACCGCTCTGGGCCTCTGGGTTCTCCCGGTGGCGCCATATTGGATTGCATCTGTCACTCGTGTAATCACAGGAGCAAGAACCCTCCTGGCCCCCAGTCCTTCTCAGCTCAAAAGAATGTAAAGACTCTACCACACTTAGAACTGTTTAATGTTAAAAATAAACATCACAGAAAGGAAGTTATTTTATCAGCCTGAGTAATTAAAAAAAAAAATTCTGGCATCTTCGTATAAGATGACAAACTTGGCAAACTCTCTAGCTATAACTTATTATATAACTACAGGTTAACTTTACTCCACTAAGAAATTCTACATGATCAGGCTGGTTTAATAGATTTTTCTCCAATAATAGCAGGATTCATATTCACATGAGCTTCAGAGACCTAAAATCAAGAAGCATATGAATTCAGACTACCCTTGATAACAGGCTCCCCATGACAAGACTCATAAAACCATATGAAGTGTGTTGTCAATCTGTCTTTAGCTAATGCCTTTTTAAATGGGTCCCCAAAGAACATACAATTTGACTTTCCTAAGTTCACTGCAGCAGATGGTTCCCCATGTTGGGCGAACATGCAAAACAAAACCCAACATTCCCGTAATCCTCCACAGGATGCCCTAAAATAAAAGAGAATTATTGAGAACAAACAGTAAGGCTTCTGGTAAGATTCTGTTTTCCTTTCGTATTCTGAGTAGGTGTATTTAATTTTTAATGAGCAACTCAAGTACAAAGCTTGTTTTTAGCTCTCACTTAACTTGGAAACATTGGAAACGCTCAGTGTAGGAACAGAATATTCCAAGCGATGCTGGGGAGGAGAAGTATGAACTAGAACCACAAATCTACACCGATGACCTCCCCCTCTTCGGTATTCAGTTCACGTTAAACGGGTATGCTACCCTTCCCTGTAATGATGGCTCTACCAGGCCAACCTCAGAAGGCTCAGAAACACCAAAATCCACGTGCATTGCTGGCCCCATGTCCACTGCACGGATGCCTCTGCTCCATACTCGCCAGGTCTCTCCCAACTCCAGCCGTCCACCATGGCTCCTGCCTCCTCGGAAGCAATTACAATTATTTATCCTGCCATCGCTCACATGCGTGTTTGTAGGCACATGGCAGCTGGTAGGAGGTTGAAAGGCAGTCTTATTTTAAAGGAACTCCCTCGAAGCCTCAGCCTCTAGAATATGTATGTTCTAGAGATAATATTTGCTGATAGAGATGAATATCAGACGGACAAAACTTTGGCTGATTAGAAAACCGTGGATAGCTTAGCACTGCTCGGCAGGCAGCTAGACTTCAAGAACCCACGCCCCAGTGACTGCAGCAAGTTCCGGGAAGGCTCTGCTTTCTTAATTCACAACACTGACCGTCTGGTCTCAAAGCTCCTTCCAGCTCTGAGGTCAGTGATTCTAGGAGACTTTTCCTCTGCGTAAGGCAAATTCCGGCAGGACTGGTGTGGGGCTGCATGTGTGTGTGTGTGTGTGTGTGTGTGTGATTGTGTGTGTGTGTTTAAAGATGTTATTTATTTCACAGAGAGCTCACAAGTAGGCAGAGAGGCAGGCAGACAGAGGGGGGAAGCAGGTTCCCTGCTGCACAGAGGCCGATGCGGGGCTCGATCCTAGGACCCTGAGATCATGACCTGAGCTGAAGGCAGAGGCTTAACCCACTGAGCCACCCGGGTGCCCCTGCAGGTGTGTTCTTTTCCTTGATCTAGGCACCTGGACTCTTGATTCTCCGTACATTTAGAGCCAAAGCTGATTAATTCAGTGCATCAGCCCAGTGAGCCAAGTTATAGTCTTTATACAGAAAGAGACCAGAAAGAAGTTTAGTATCAGTTCTCCGTTTATTCTATTCAAAGATCTCTTTAACAAATCATAAAGTTATTAACACAGCAAAAAAGTTAATGGGGTGGTTTCCCGAAAGCAGGAAAAGCTGCAGGACGAAGAGAATTGAATGACCTTCACGCCTTCGGTGCGTAACACTCATTTCTCTTTTTTATGTCTGCTACAATTGCAGACTTATTGGCAAAGTAGAACAATAAAACTTATCTCTGGAAGGTTTTCCACGCCTGACATTTCACAACAGGTCAGATGCACTTCCTGTCCATCAATGGGCAGTCTCCATTCCCAGAGCCAGATACAAAGCCCAGAATGAGTGACCAGTTTGAGAACAGGAGGTGTCTGCAGAGCCGGGCATCCCTCGGCAGGTGTCACGGTGCCATTATGATAAGGAATTCATTCATAACAGGATTCCTCTCCCCCAGCTACACAGACTAGAGAGAAGCCCTCTTTTCAGGTTTACAGACACACTCACAGCAACTGGATGGCAATTTTTTGAACATGTTGTAAATAATAGAGCTTTAGAGTGGACCTAGAAATAGGGAATCCTCAAAGAAAGCCCATTCAGATATCCCACCAAAAGATAAGATTGTGAAGACTTGCCTGCAAATTTTCTACATGTTAGTACTCCTAATACTAGAGAAAAAATTTTAAAAACGTAAGCCTGTTTGCATTATTCCAAATAAGATTTATGGAGTATTTCACAGTTCCCAGAAGAAATAGAGTGATACTAAAGACAGATTCTTCTAGCTCACGTGTGCACCAGTGAGCAGCTAGTGAAGTTTCATACACGGCAGGAAACATGCAGAACATCACCCGAATTCTCCTCGGTCACACAACAGGCAGCGTGAAGTGAGGTGCCCTGGAACTTCCTGTGATTTCTTTATTCCCTAAACTCTATTCCCTTCAAGAAAAGGGAAAGAGCACTTGAGAAAATTATAACTTTTTAAACTCATATGTATAATCTACTGGAATTATTTTTAGAAACTCACTTTTTTTTAGCAGGTTCAGTGAAGGGGACTGAAGTTTGACACTTTAGTCTTCTCTGTTGTCTCTAATGCAAAATCCATTTGCCCTGCCATCAATATGGGACTTTTTGTGACAACTGAAATTCATTTGAAGATCCACCTTGGGACTTTTTTTTTTTTTTTTTTTTTTTTGCCAGAGATGCTGGAGAGTGACCCCTATCCTTCATGATGAGAACTGTGAGGAACAGTCAGTATCTGGAACACTGTGGACCGAGATTTAAGCTGAATCTCAGAAGTCATATTAGAAAAAGTAGGAAGAGAATGCTGGAAGCTTTGTGCATGACTTTACCATGATTCATTTCTTTGTCAGGCTGATTTGACTTGTCAGGTGAGGAACAGTGAGTTCCGTCCTCCAGGAGGTAAGTCTAGCTTGAGTAAAGCCAGCCTGAGCTCTGCCGGAAGACCGTGGGCTCTAGGGGACTGGCTCGGAGGTTGCAGCTTCTGGGTGTCTACACTTCCTACATGTTAGAAATGCCTAACATTCCATTTCAGTGCAGGACAAGTAGATTTCTGAGACTCCCTGTTCCATTCCCTCTACCCAGTTCTACCAACTTTGATAGAATGCCCAATCCTGAGACCACACGCCTCTAGACAAGAAAGCCCGCAGGGACCTGCATGCAGGTAAATAGTCATACCTACAGGAATAACAAATTTGTCTGCCTGGGTTCATTTAGGATTTTAGAGCTGAATTTATGCCAGATTTGTGGGCATTTTTAAAATGACACTAGTCATCTTTAGGAACAGATTTTATTTTAAGCGAAGGGCCTCAATTTAAACACCTAGAAACACCTTTGCTAATATAACTCAGATCTCCACAGTCTCCTGTACCCCAACTGTGACCCCTACACTTCCCTGGGTAGGAAATGATGTAAATGTTGAAACTTGTTGCTGCTGTATCGTGAAAATTCTCTTCACTGTAAGACAGTCTAAAGGAACAAGATGGGGTGGGGCTCCCATACCTCTTGGTACCCCTCTTTGCAAGGGAGAGGCCGTAAGCAGAAACTCGGCGTCATTCCTGCAGAGCATAATGAGGATGAAGCCCCGTCTGTAACGCGTGCTCACCGACCATAATTCCTATGCATGTGCTTCCACCCCCACCCCCGCCGCTCCTGTGAAAAGGAGCATTAGCAAAAATTTTGGTAAAGGAAATCCTTTTTGCCTATGGAAAGGGATAATATTCTGCTTATAAAAAAATCTTAACATGTCCTATTTAACTTGTTCAGCCTACAAGCATCATTAGCAACTGTCTGTTGTATATTCAAGCAGCTTGAATGTGACACTGTAAATAACGGCCGATGTATCAAGGGATATTGTTAAATAATTACTGAAAACATATGTGACGTTGTGAGTTTCGTATTAACTACTGTATTTGTTTAAGTACAGCAAAGCACAGGGCATGAAGAAAAATAAAAAATAAATTCTATTGGCTTGTAATGTGGTGATACACAGTATGTCTCAGAGTCGAACATTTAGATAAAAACTGTCCAGTGAGTAGTTACAATTACCAGATTCATTTCTTAATTAAGAAAGATTCTTAACACCTTGGGTCTCTAGCCATTTGTCAATGTGGCTTAAATAATATTATCACATGTTCTAAGTGGACAAAGGTCCAAAATGAAACTCTGAAATAAAAATGTTTGGCCCCAGAGACCAACGCTGTGCACACTCCTCAGTATTCGACCTTACATAGGAAGACGTTCTCGGAGTTACGGTCCCACCAGAACAGAAATTCAAAGCCGTCCCAGGGAAAGCACACAGGCAGGTGCCTCCGGTGACCCTGCTGTTCTTCCCTCCCCTTCTCTTATCAGCCCGAGCATCCTTCTTTCTCTGCAAGTTAGACTCCCACGATTCTAACCTTCCTTGTCCAGCACAATTACCTGTCCCAGGGCCTGGTCTCTTGAGGCCGCCTGTCTGAAGCTAGCTAGCTAATCTCCCTACTTTCAATGGCCTTCATGGCCCCCGGTCATCCCACAAGCATTCCCTGAGCATCTACTTGGTGCCCGTATTACTCCAGGTGTCAGGGATAAAGCAATGAATTAGTCAAATCCCTCCCTCCATCGAGTGAGAGAGGAGAAAAATAAGAAGCAAGAAGTCTAACATGACCAAGGATGGTAAATACCAAGAAGAAAAATCACACGTGAGGAGGCTGGTATACGGTTCTGGAGAGGAGGGTGCCAGCGTCTCAGACCAAGACTGCAAGGTCTCAGAGTTCAGAGTCAGCAAATACCTGCACCTGAACACTTTGAAGCACTTAATAATATTCCGACCAAATCACCCTAAAATAAAAAAAATGAAAGCTTTGTAGTAGAATATAGGTCATTATTTATATGTTTTTTTAAATCTAAATTCAAAATAGTTTATTTTGCACTAAATTAACAAATGCAATCCCACTGGTATTTTTAAAAAAGTGAAACAATTTTAGAAAACTCTAGAAACCCATTCTCCTTCTCTTAAATGGCTCTTTGTCCATCAAAATGGGATAGCAGGAGGGTGGCTAAAAACACAACTTCATTTGTTGAGTAGAAAGCATGATACTTTTTAAGGCTCCAGAGGGAAAGGACAAATCTGAGTCATCGTGGTGAGACAAAAAAGTTAAGCTCTCTGAGTTACTGAGAGAAGGGGAGATCAGGGAGTGTGACGACAAGATAACATTCCAAAACCGAAACAGCTTCCCTTTTTTATTGATGCTCAAGAACTGAACTGAGAATGACATTTAATAAGCAAAACACAAATGAAAACACCTAATCTGTATGTGTAGTATATGTAAACATACACATTACTTGGATTTAATGACCCTAGTCTAACTACGAGAACAACTGTTTCCCTGACCTTAGAGTTGGCGTTACTGTTTCTGGGAGTGTTTCATATTTAACAGGAAGAATTATGGATATCCAAGTTCAGAGTAGGCATGAATTTCATATTAAGGTATAAATAGAGTTTTAAAGAAATAAGCTGTGTAATAAAATAAGTTTACTTTTGAATTGCAATACAGGCATTTTCTTCGATCAATAAAAATATTCCTTAATTATAAAGCAGCCATACTTCGCAAATGTATATCAGGAAAATAGCTCTGGCAATATTTGAAATACCACACTTCTTTTTAAAAAGGCAGCAAAGCAACAGAATTTAGATTTTAAATAGTATATTGCAAAATAGTTCAACATATTATTTCTAAGCACAAAGCGAGCTCCCGTTCTAAAGGATACTTTCAATCTTTTAAAGTAAATTGTTTTGATATTTCTGTGTAGTTTAAAGGCTAAATATCTACAATAAAAGATAAATCTTTACACATATAGGACATAAACGTCAATACATAGCACACACAAATGGTTTACATTATATCACTCTGTTTTGAAGACCAGTTTCTTAATGTGTGCTCAAAAAGAAATACAAAAGCATGATACAGTTCTGTAGCTTTGTAACAGGCTGAATTCCACAACAACGGAAAATACAAAAACAGCAGAGATAGCAAACACAACTCCAGTCTTATGAATAGAACCAAAAACATTGAGAAATCATAAACATTTAAAAATGAGTAACTATTAGATTCTTCCTAACACATCTCAATTTACTCTCTTCTCTTAAATATAAGTTTTCTAAATGTTTTTCATATCACAGGAAGAAATAATGGCAAATCCTCCGCAAAGATGAAAGTGCATTATGTTCTGAAAGTGCTTCGTGTGTGTTTTATAGATATGTCCAATAAGGATTTAGACAAGTATGTGCAAAAATATTCCAATTATGACTTGAATTCTTAAACCTAATGAGGGGGTTTTGTAGTTCATTCAGATGAGGCAACTGCCAGCTCGGAAGAAAACTCTGTGATTACATACTGTGTATAGAGGAGAGAGCACAAGCCCCAGGGTCAGGAGACCACCATTCGATTCCGAGCTCTGTTAATCAGCTAGTGAGAGACCCGGGCAGGAGAAGGACTGCTCTAGTGCTTCCGTTTCTCTCTCTGGCAATGGCTGAGAGGCTCAGCCGAAGAGCCTCAAAGGCCCACCCGACTCCAGGGTTTTAACGTCTCTCATGAGGCATTCCTGAAAGGGCAGGTCATTTCACACCAAAAAATATAAAAAATACATGAATCACAGAGCCGCTCTTCTACTGTATTACTAGTACCGAAAGAAAAACTCTAAGAATACTGGACAGGAAAAGGTATGTGAAGGTCATATGTTAACCAAAGCTTGTGAAAACTCTTAAAATGACAGCCTATGAAAAACCCAATATTATGTGCAAAAACGAAAGAGTAAGCAACATCAGTTGGTTACCTAATGGCACGTGTTATTTTTTTCCCCTAAGTCTCGGAATTTTCTTGGCTCTAAAGCTTTTTAAAAGCTCTTAAAAATATTTAGTTTGAACTTGTCTTAAGAGAACCATGGTACCCACAGTTCAGATTTCTAGCTTTCTAAAGGAGTCTGTCTGAATTGTTATAATGGTTATTTTTAGGAGACTAGCTCTACTTTCAAATCTAAAATAATGGGCTAAATAAACCATTGGCCGTGGACTCTCTATTTTACATGTGTATATGAGCTCCCCGAATATGCTAGAAGTGGAACTCAACAGTTCTCATCCACAAGCTTTGAACCATTTATTCCCCGATAGGTCACTCTGCTGGGCCTAACTAAGACCCCGTGGTTTGGCTTACAGGTGAAATAGCGCGTGTCGCCCACTGCTCCGTCGTTTCTCCCCTTGGCACTTCGCAGCTCGAGTCCGAGCCAGATCCCAGAAGCAAAGTCAGTGGGGCCCACGTACCTAACGGTCCCCATCTCGTTCGAGCTGGTGAGGAGGACCTGGGAGCCCTCGTGCAGCTTCACGCTCCCTTCCAGGCTCCCGGCGCTGGTGGCGCTGCTCCAGCTGCGGCGCAGGGCGGGTTTCGATCTGGCGGAGGGAAGAGCCAGGGGCCTGTCAGCAGGGGAGCAACACGGGCCACGCGTCCCATTCCTGCCCCCCTCAACCCCCCCACACCCCCACCCCCACCCCCGGCTTGCAACTCGCTCGTAAAACAAACAAAGCGCTCTGTGTTCACACCCACACTGTTTCTATTCCAAACAGCAATGTTAGGATATACTTTGGTTCAACATTTGAAACGTCTTTTCTCTCTTGGTTATTTTAATAGTACCCTAATCTGGATTGAAGACTTCACTAGCAATTTCTAAACACACACACACACACACACACACACACACACACACACACTATCTTTACTTTATGTTTTACTTTGTAAAACAGCCACTAGAAAAAATACACTTATAAACTGTTTAAATGCGCTCAATTATCAAAGCAAAAAAAAAAAAATGCAGTGTTAGGGCTGAGGTAAATTAAAATGAACTTCTGTTCACTTTTTAAATATCATTTACCTGAAAAACAATGTTTAGAAACTGCTCATCTATAACTTTATAAAATAAGTTTATATACGTCATTTCTGAATGAACTCCAGCCACACCTCAGGCTTTAGGCCCCTCCCAGCCACTAACAGGGAGGAGGAGCTTAGTTCCCAGGAGCAGGACTCTTCCTCTTTTCTCTGCAAAATGTTCTTTAGAATGTACTGCCTCCTGGCACCCGCCACCAACCTGACCTGAGGACAAAACCACTGAGCTCCCACACGGGAAGTGATCCAGGGCCTCAGGCGATACTGCCCCAGTGCTCCTCACGGTCACTGCCAAGTCGCTGGGCCTGAAACCGGCTGTCCTCTGTGACCTAAGATTTCCCCAAATCACCACCACCGCAGCCTTGCACACTCCATCCGCATGGCACCTCTCCTCCAAAACAAACCTCCTCCCGGTCCCCACTGCAGAGACAAGGCAGAACCTACTACCGAAACCACACGGTGCTGGGAAGAAACCAGGTCCTACCGATCCTCTAGTGCATCCTACCATCTGGGTTTC
The DNA here is from genome assembly GCF_022355385.1 of Mustela nigripes. Classification (NCBI taxonomy): domain Eukaryota; kingdom Metazoa; phylum Chordata; class Mammalia; order Carnivora; family Mustelidae; genus Mustela; species Mustela nigripes. The sequence continues at coordinate 23,386,375 of NC_081563.1, read as the reverse complement.
CTAACACACTATCACACACAACGTCTCATTTCCTTCCATTAATGACCCTGTAAGAAAGAAGACCTAATTTCATGGGTAAGAAAATTGAGGTCCAAAGATTTGTCCCAAGCCACATTTGCCAACACGTGACAGAATTCTAGTTAGAAAACATAATGGGAAAAAAGTATTATTTGTCACAAATGTACACATATGATGATAAGGTTAACAAAGAATACTTAATACCTGCTGGGAAAAGCACAAACCTTTACTGAGAAACACAAAAGAAAAATATCCGAGCTTTGCTCCTGGATAGAAACATAGTTGTGTCAATTCTCCCTGAATTCACCCCCCAGAGGGATAGTTTGCAACCTCACAAATCACTCTAAGTTTCTCATTAAAATGATGCTGTGTATCATTTCCTGAGCACCTACTATCTGCCAGGAACTCTCCATCCATTATCTTCTCCAACCTTACCCAAGCCACTGCCGTGATATTATCTCCTTTCAAATGGAAGATGAATTTGAGAATAAAAAAAAATGAAGCTATTTGCCTCCGATCAGAGAGATGGCGAAGAGGACAGACGGGGCTCCCATACAAGGCGGTAACAAGCACAAAGAGGCCAGGCGCTTACAGCCACAGATGGGTGTTAGTAATTAAGACAAAACTGGAAACTAACACCGCAAAGATTTACATTGCCAGCATGTTAAGTTCTAAAGTCATTGCAACTAAAACAATGCGGCTCTGGCACAAGAATGTACTTCTGTGTGACACAGAAAAGATACCTTAGAGAAATACGCATACTTTTTTTTTTTTTCTCATGTGATTGAAAAAGGAAACTTCAAATCAGTAGGGACAGGAGTGAACATTCAACTAGGAGTGCTGTAAAAATCATCTAGGGGAAAAGAATATGATTCTTACCAGTCACTGTATGTTAAAATAATTTCTAAGTAAATTTAACAGCTAAATACATACCTTAGAAAACAGGAAAGAACCAGAAGGAAATAGACCGGATATCTACCTGAACACACAAGCGCACACACACACACACACACACAGGTGGGAAGGGAGGGAAACCAGACACATGTATGAAAAGTCTGGCATCTACTGTTCGTTAAATTATTATTTTTTTTCACTAATTACCACCATAAAAATGTTTCCATATCACAAGACAGTCTTTTAAAATACTGCAAAAGCCACACCAAGGAAAATTGTTAAAGATTACAGGATTTAATAAGGGAAAAAGCTTTCAGAGGGTATGGAGAGTATGATTTGTCCAATTTGGTTTAAAATTCAGATACATGCTTTAGGGAAAAAAAATGAGAGAGTATATACCAAAATGGAAGTGATAATTTCATTTAGGTGATAAAAATTACAGATGATCTTTATCTGCACTTAGGTTCTTTAATAATTTTTCAATTTTGTACAATCAGCTTTCATAATCAAAAAAAGTTTTCAGAGAAATAAGTCATACATGAATTCAAGGTCTAAACCAAAAATTCATGGTTTGGGTGAGGAGTTAACATTAAATAAGAATGATCTGATTCCAGTTACGTCTAATAGCTCTAAAAGCTCAGGGAAGAGAGAAACTTGGAATTACAGTACATTTAGGAGCTACTTACTAAAAAACATTAACTGACCACGCATGAAACGACTGGGGCGAGGTTCTAGATTTGTGTGTAATACTCAGTAAACCGTCATCAGTGCCACGGTACCAACCGCGCGCGGTGCAGAGCACAGAGACAGGAGGCCCTCCAGCCTCCCCTAAGGGCCAGGGAAGAGCCTTCCTTGAGGAAGTGACACATCAGCCTCACTGGTGAGGGCGAAGGCAGGGAACGCAGACAGGAGCGTGCACGCAGGTGGCCCTCACGTGCTGCGCCAACAAATGTGGATTTCGTCGTGTTTGAGAATCGAGAAGCTTCAAGGCACAATGAATACAAATGCATGGTGTGATCTCATGGAATACACAGCGAACCGGATTGGGAGTTCTGCCTCAAGACATTCGAATTTGAGCTGATCGTGTGAACCGTGTCAACAGGCTGGACTCCACAGCCGGGATGCGCGGTGATGGCATGGGCAGGAGTGGAGAGAAGCTGGTGAGGACCGGGCTGCGTGTGGCAACGGGACCCAGACGCAGGCCGGATGCCAGGTGGGAGAGGACAGACTCCTCAGGACAACCAGGGCGCTGTGGTGCCCCGTTCAGATTCCAAGCCCCCTCTCTCTCTACCCCTACCCTTGGCATTAGATACACATAGAATTCTGAAGACAGGCGACCTGTGTCAAGCCGCCTGCCATCATGTTGTCCTCTGAATGAAATGGGTTCATCACGGTCATCTCGACACATGACGTGGAAAACCAGATCCTGTCCCCATTTCCTCACGTCCTCTCTCATGTGGGGCAGGCAGGTCCTTTGCACGAACCTTTCCAGTTTCCTCCCCCAGCATTTCCATACCGCTACATTTTCCATGTTTCTTCTGGAAGTATCACTTATTTCCATAAGAGCAAACAAGAAGATGGTAGTGTGTGGGGAATCTCAATGTACTTATTTTTCAACTCAGTCTTCATAATGCATCAGGTTTCCAGCCTAGTCACAGTACAGTACCCGATCCTCTCTGTGCCCCTGGCAGATGGCCAGCTGTCACTCTCATGTCTGCACTAGCCCAAGGTCACAGACAGCTCTCCTGATACCTGCCAACGCCCTCTTGTTCCTTAGAACGGCAGCCACCAAACATTTCAGTCTCATACTCTATAAACAGAAATCAATTATTTTTAAAATTGATTTTATACACTCAATAAACAGGTACTAGTTTATTTCTTTTTTTTTCTTTTTTTTATAACAGGTACCAGAGTCTCAATCTATACAAGTACCAGTAAAGCTACATTTCTTTGATTTTTATAGAAAATAAAGAGAAGGTCCTCACATTTTCCTCAGGTCAGCAGATGATCCATACCTGTTGCATAATCCCCATGGTTCAGATTTCTCATCCTTCCCTTGGTTCCCTGGACCTCGTGCTCCCCCACCCCCAGCATCGCTCAGGACCGCTGACACTGGCTCCCACCCCGGGTCCCTCATATGCCCATGGTCTCTTCTTGGTATTTATTCCATTCTGCCTAAGAAGTCTTGGATATCTTCAAGAAACTGGAACAGAGAGTCACTGCCCTGAACATGCTCAGCTACTCAAGCGAGGAGACCAATTTTAACACTCTTGAAACTGGTGAAAGTTTGGAGGAAAGAAAAAAAATGAAAACAATACCCCTAGCCAACACAGCTAAACAGTACCTAGCAGCGTCTTAGGACGAACAGGGATGGCAAGTGAAATTTCAGATCCTTGTGACACCTCGAGTGACTTCTTACCAGATGATAAAAACTGCCTTCCTGCTGCTCAGCTGACAGCCCGGTTCCCGCGCCTGGGCTCCACCTGCTAGCGGCTTCCAGAGCGCCACACGTAAGCAAGGATGTGGCCTTCCTCCTCAGTGAGTCCTGTTTCCCTTTCCCACCCACCCCTCCACAGCCCTCGGCATTAGCCCTTAGATTAACTAGAAAAAATTTAAATTAAAAAAATAAAAATACATTAAAAAAAAAAAGAACTCCTTTATCCAATCAATCTAGAAGAGCCTCGTGTTTCTCTAAAAATAAAAATTTTCAAAATTGTCAGGAAAATATCAGGGGGAGTAAAGTGGGTCTGAGGGAAATATATAAAAGAAAAAGAAAAGAAAAGATTCTATAAAGAAACAACAACCAAAAAGGCATTTTGAGCAGTATATTCTACAAAAGGAAGTGGGAATATTATTTAAAAGAATACTAACATAACTTTATGCAAACAGACCTGACATTTCTTCCATGTGATGCTGAAAATATTAAATCAAATCTCCCACTAATGAAGTAAACAGTTTAAAATCAATCCACCCTATTCAATAATAACACGAAAGGTAAATCCCTCCACCTCTTATTAATGGTACTAAATCTCTCTGAAAATATATGCAGCATACTACTGTTAGTCACCAGTGACATTTTTAATTGAGTTTTTGCGGGGGAAGGAGGGAAGACTCAGCTCAATGCACTCATCACACCTTTTCTCCAAAGTGCTAAAATTCTACTGAGCAGCTCAAAAGGTACAAATCTACTTTCTTCCTTCACAGAATCCTGTCATATTCATCTTGAAAAGTGTTTTTCTACATCTTATTAATACTCACTTGGCAAAAGCATTTCTTCTGTTAATCTCTTTTTGGGAAGAAGCAGAAGTCGTACTGAAACTTCTCCTAAAACCTAAATGCCAAAGTTAAGGTCAAAAGAGGAAAAATAAATCATAAATTTGCAGTCCTCATTAAAAGTTATCATCTATCATTTCTCTATAGGTGTTCTATTTTATCAAGTGTTTCTCTGGAAAAAGAAAGCAAAGAAAGTAAGTACATACAAAATATAATAGAAGTTTGGATTTTTTGACAAATTTTTATCTTTCTCATCAAACAATGTATATGTATAAATAAGTTAAGATCATGACATTCCATTTGGAGGTTATTATAAAATTTCTTGAAAACCAAATAAAACTAAATTAGAGACTGATAAAGTTGAATCTTTTTATTCTCAAATATTATAATCTTGATAAATCCTATGAAAGAGAGAATAAAAATGGCTTAAAAACGCTATTACTAAATATGCCATTTATAAAATATTGAACATTAATTTCAGAGTTTATGATTCTTGGCATTCGCAAATGACAGAGTCATTTAAAAGAAATAAAAAGATTTCATGAAAGGTACATTTTTAAAAAGATGTTTCTAAAAAAGAGTAAGATTTCCAGTTCTGGAAAGTTATGGCAGAGCAGATGTGCTGAATCAATCTCCTGACTGAAGTGAGTATAATTTTAAACAACCATTATATATATATATATATATATTTGAGCGGGTACAAGGCACAATTTCAAAGACACCACCAACCAAAAAGACAACCCATGAGAAGTAACCAAGCACCAGAGCAATCTATCAACTTGTATCACAGGATTGCCATTAAATTCTAGAGAACTCTGGCTGCACAGGAGGTGGGAAAGGAATAAAATCTGGGGCCTAACAAAAGGGGGACTCTAGCACAAGACTCCTTTTTAAAATGAGGATCCCAACCAGCTCACCCGCAATGTAAGTTAAGTGAGAAACAGAATGAAACACCATTCCAACAAAACAAAATAAAGTGGCTGTGTCAAACTTAATGCTTAGAAGGTGGCAAGATTTTTCTCCCTTCAAAATTTGCGATCATAAGTCAAATTCATTTTATCTATGAAATTTAAAAAAAATTGCAGGGAATATAAGTTAAAGTAGTCCCAGGTTGGCAGTACCTCTAGGAGTAACTGGCAGAAGTAAACACAATCTTCTCTGGAGGCATCAACTCAGGCCTCAAAGAATTCCTGTACATTAAATTCTGAGTAGAATAAGCATCTCACAATAATAAATTACAAAATCCACAAGGAAAGAAGGTACTGTGAGTTAGGCTCACAAAAACAGATGGGCAGAATCATAAGTTAGGCTCACAAAGACTTCAGGTATGGAATTACTTAATGTAAAAGATAACAATATTTAAGATGTTTAAAAAGATAAAAGGAAGACTTAGAAATATGAGGGAAATAACAAGTGATAATAAGTAACTACAAAACATATTTGTAAAAAGGAAAAAAGAAATGAAATTTTTCTAACTAAAAATTTGGTGGCTGGGTTAAACAGCAGAATAAACATCATTGAAGAAAGAATCAGGAAACATGAAGATAGAGCTGAAGATGTCTAGAATACAATCCAAAAAGACCAAGGTGAAAAATACAAGAGATGCAAGGGAAAGTGAGGAAGTCTAGGACACTAGTCATCAGAGTGTCTGAAGGAGATAATAAAGAGATTAATAAAGGAGAAATATTTTAAGTATACAGACAAGAGTTTTAAAGAATTAATCAAAGATATTAATTCCCAGATCCAGGAAGACCCATGATAACAAACAGGAAAAACAAACAACATCTAGACAACATCATAGTGAAACTATACAACACTAAGGAAATAGAGAAGACCTTTAACGGCTGTCAAAAAGAAAGATAAATCACCTACAAAAGTATAGGTTAGGCAGACTCATAGCAGATGTCTCAAAAAAGTGATGCAATACAGAAAATAATAAAATTATATTGTTAATGTACAGGGAGAAAACATCTTTCCAACTCAGATTTTCACCGTTAGTTTTACCCAGTAAATCTATCATTAGAAAAGAGAAAAACTGAGAGACAGACCCTTTCTAAAATAAATTTTTAAAAATATACATGTGGTAGGGGCACATGGGTGGTTCATTTGGTTAAGCTTCTGTCTTTGGCTCAGATCATGATTCCCGGGTCCTGAAATCAAGCCCCACATCAGGTTCCCTACTCAGTGGGGAATCTGCTTCTGCTTCTCCTTCTCCCTCTCCCTCTGTGCTCACTTGCTCTCTCTCTCTCTCAAATAAATACATAAATCTTTAAAATATTTATACACACAAATACATCCACACACCCACACACACGTATACAAATGTGGTAGGAACAGAATGATCTCTGAAGTTCTGAAGATTAATTCTGAAGATTAAGGACTAAAGACACTGGTAAAAATGTGAGCAAATTAAATATTGGTTATTAATTATATAAAAACTGTTATAATAATGTAAAACTTGTGGGGGAAATTAAATAGAAGTTGAATAACCTAGCTTCTAAGGATTTTCTATCACATGGGAAAGAGTACACATGATGATTAGCTTTAGAATTTGCTAAGTATGTATGTCAAAGTACCTACAATAAATATTAAGAAGTATGTTCATACCGTATAACTTTCATTCAAGTAGAGAAGAATGGAGTAAGAACAAGAAGGGGTAGGAATAAAACTAGAATAAAAGTAAGCCACAAGTATAAAAAAAATTGTAAAAATAGCAAATAAATAGCATAAATAAATCCAAAGACATGGGTTCTTACAATAAACATAAATAGGTGAAACTCTGGGGTTAAAGGCAAACATTGTCAAATCGTATTTTCTTAAAGAAGTGAAATCCAATCATATTCTATTTAGAAAATATTTCAAAAACACAAGGATATAGAAAAGTTACAAGACAACTGATAGAAAAAGATATGTTAAGCAAATACTTCACCAAAAGAAAGCTGATAGAAGGTAAAAAGAATTATTTAAAAAGCAATACCATTTACATTAGCATCAAAAAATGAAATATATTGGTATAAATCTAGTAAGACGTGTAAAATCTGTATGAGAAAAACTATAAAACTCTGATGAAAGAAATCAAGTAAGATAAATCAGTATTCCATGTTCACGGATAGGAAGACTCAAAATTGTGAAGACATTAGTTCTTCCCCCATTTGATCTATACAATCAAGGCAATCCCAATCAAAATCCCAAAAAATTATTTTATAGAAACCAACTATTTGGGAAGTTTGTATGAAGAGGCAAAAAGCCCAGAAAAACTAGCATAACACTGAGGAAGATCAAGAAGAAACTTGAAGAATCACTATAAAGCTATAGCAGTTAAGACAAAATGGTATTAATGAAAGATAACAAGAGCAATGGAACAGAACCGAAAGCCCAGAAATAGATCCACACAATGTAGTCAGCTGATCTCTGACAAAAGAGCAGACGTACTTCAAGGGAGAAAGATAGACTTCAACAAATAGCCCTAAAATATGCAAAAAAAAAAAAAAATCCAAACACAAACTTTACACCTTTCACAAAAATTAACTCCTTGAACAAGTGATCTACATGGAAAATACAAAACTGTAAACTACTAAAAAGATAACACAGGAGAAACACAGGATGACCTTGAGTTCAATGATGACATTTCAGATATAGCACCAAAAGCACAATTCATGGAAGAAAAAAAAAAAAAAGATACCCTGGAGTTTGCTAAAATTAAAGACTTCTGCTCTGCAATAGACCGTTAAGGCAATGCAAAGACAAGCTACAGACTAGAGAAAATATTTCCAAAACACATTCTGATAAAGGTCTAGGATTCAAAATATACAACAACAACAACAACAAAAACCTGCTTAAAACTCAATAATAAGAAAAAAATTTTTAAAGAATTAAAACTTGATAATGAGAAAACAATGAACACACAATTTTTAAAATGAGCAAAAGACCAGGAAGAATAATTCACCAAAGAAAACGGACAGATGGAAAATATGTGCAAAGATCTTCAACTTCTATCATGAACTGAATTGTGCCCCCATTAAAGTCCTAATCCCCAGCACCTCAGAATTCGACTGTATTTGGAGACAAGGCCTTTAAAGTGGCAATTATGTTATAATCAGATGAAATAGGTCAGCCCTAATCCAAGATGACTGGTGTCCTTCAAAGAAGAGATTAAAACACAGACACATAGGCAGAAAAAGACTTTGTTAAGACATGAGAGAAAGACCCCCATCTCAAGGCAAAACAAGAGCCTTAGAAGAAACCAACCCTGCCAACACGTTGATCTTGGACTTCTGGCGTCCAGAATTTTGAGAGAGTAATTCCTTTGCTTAAGCCACATGATCTCTGGTACTTTGTTATGCTAGCCTTAGCAAACTAATATGACATCATACATCATCAGGGAATTTCAAATGGAAACAACAGCTAGATGGTACTACACAGTACATTAGAATGTGTATTAGAATGGTGAAAACCCACAAGCCATAAAATTAACCTCAACAAAGTATTTAAGGGCTAGTTATATAAATCACTCTTACACAGACGGTTATCCTATGGGAAAAAAATGAAATCAGACCCTCACTATACACAAAATCAATTCCAGGTGAACTGATAAATATGAAAAGCAAAAATACAAAACAAAACTTTTAGAAAGCAATATAGGAAAATATCTGTGTGAGGTCTGTTTTAGGAAAAGATTTCCTAAGATAAAACATGAAGAACATAATGGTTTGCTATTTTTTTTAAAGATTTTATTTATTTGTCAGAGAGAAAGAGAGGCACGCAGAGGGAGAAGCAGGCTCCCCACTGAGCAAGGAACCTGATGCAAGACTCAATCCCAGGACCCTGGGATCATGGCCTGAGCAGAAGGCAGATGCTTAACCCACCCAGGCCTCCCAGTGGTTGGCTATTTTGACTACTTAAAACTTTTAAATATCTGCTTATCAAAAGACACCAAACAGGTGGTGGGGGCGGGAGAACGCAAAAGATAAGTCAAAAACCAGGCAAGCAAGATATTCACAACACACAAGACTGGCAAAGTATTAGTGTCCAAAATGTATATAGAAACCTACAAATTAACAAGAAAAGCCAACCAAAAGAAAACTGGGCAAGAGACTTGAACAGGTATGTCATAAAAGAGAAAATGCATATGGCCCATCAACATGAAAAAAATGAGGCTCCACCTCATTTATAATCTGAAAAATGCAAATTAAAACCAAAAGGTAGAATTTAAATCCATTAGATGGGCAAAGACTTCTAAACAGGACTAAGGTTGGTGAGATAAGGAGCTGCAGAGTCACTGCTCACGGGCAGGTGCTCTGCGAATAGTCTGCCATTACGCAGGGAGGCTGAAGATCTGGGTGGCCCCTGCCTCGTGCAATCCTAGAGAAACCTTGGCAAATGTGTGCAATAATCTAGTTCTTAACAGTAAAAAAACAAATGTGTCACAAATATCCATCAAGTATAGAATGAACAGTATCTTTTAATAGAACACTAACAAAATAACCAACAATTAAATTTATATACATTTTATAATATATATTATTTATTAATATATCTATATAAGCATGATAAAGATATTTTTAAAAATCAAGGGAATAATTAATACAAAATTCAACACTCATAATCTGAGGACAAGGTATATGAGAAGGGAAGCAGATGAGACTAGGGGATACTCCTGGCTTCTACTGTTCAGGTCACCTTCAGCAACAGGGCAGGTAACAGATGTCTGCTTTATCATTACATAAACTATATAAAGGCATTTACTCTTTGGTATACACATGTATTTCACAATAAAACATTTTTTGATGAATAAAAGCAAACAAATAATTATTTGGAACATAAAACTGTATAAACCTACCAGGATAAGAATGATTCTGTTTATTCGAAGAAATTTCTGAAAGAGTATCCAGGGAATCCGTTACCCTGTGAATAAAGCAAACCTAATTAGCAAACCTCACTGGAAGAAGTAGCAAGTGTTCAGTTTTAGGACTGGCTCTCAACTGAGGCTTTCACACCAATGTTATTTCTTATTTCACCTATTCAACAAACATTTATTGAGCATCTATTAGGAGCCAGGAACGAACTTGAAGCTGGCAGAGAAGACAGGCAATAACAAAACAGAAGAGAGCCTTGTTATCGAACGAGTAATGAGGAAAAAGTCAACTTAAAGTAAATTCATTTAAAATGGGGACTTGACATTATTTCTTTGGAACTTTATCTTCACAGATAAAACTAAAAAAACCTGAAAATAAATTTGTTTTATGTTGACTTTAACAAATGTTTGATCAGAATTATAAAAACATCACAGTCTTAAATTGAAAAAAAAAAAAAAGATACTGACTCGGGCCATCTATGCATGTAATTTTCTGATAAAACTGCATGGGTAAGTACAAGCCAACATCCTTTACTTTATATCTGACTCTTGGCACAACCATAAAGGTAACTTTGCTGACAGGTCTGTCTGTATTTTTTAATATTCAAATCATTCTTCATTGTTGAAAGGCCAATCTTCCCAGTCTTATTCTCGTTCGGTTGTTTACTGACCTGACCCACAAAGCCTTTATGCTGTCACCCGCTTCCTGCAGGACACTTGGTCACTAGCCAGGAATCCTGCAACCCTCGCGCTATCTGCAATGCCACCTTGCACTTCGTGTGCGTTGTTCTCACATGATTTATGCCCACGGCAATCAGCAAGAGACTGATGAACGCAGAGACTAGGACTTGATGAAGAGGACAGATAATTAGGTGGTGATGGGTAGTTGAGAAGAACTTAATTCTAAAAGTGATCAGTTCATTAATAATAAGTACACAATTGTGAGAATAAGAATAAGAAAATTAATACCGTGCTGATGAAGACCACCTAGGCAAAAAATAGGTAAGTAGGTAGAGAGATAAGATCAGATCTAGTCAAGCAAGTTTTCTTGGAATTTCTGCAAAGAAATATTGGATGATTTACATATTATTAGGGAAAAAAAAAAAAGCTATGAATTCAGTGAAAGCTGGGTGATAGTAGAAAGCTATCCAAGCAGAGGAAATAATCTGTGCACAGATTCTCAGAGGCACATTTTTTTTCTTAATGGAAAGGAGGGAAAAAAAGACAACCACAGTCTGGAGGAGTGGGACTGGGATTGGTCACTACTTGATTAAGACTGTCCTCAAGCAGTCCCCAGTTTAAAATTCTTTCTTCTTGAAGATCAGTGGTGTCTTTGAAGAGCTCTAAAGCTGGTTTTAAATTAGAAATTCCTCAAAATCAGGGACCTTGTCTGTTTTATTTGCTTATAGAATGCCTAGCACAGCACAAAGTGCTAAAAGACACTTAATAGTATTTGATGATGATGAATGAGACAATCAGAAGATGACAGGAAGACAGCTGGATCGAGAGAGCAGTTCATTTAGAGAGAGAGCCCTGTATCTTCTAAGAAGAGGGGGATGCTTTTAAATGAATCACCTTAAAGAAGACCAAATAGAAGGCGAGGAAAAAAGAAAAAAGTAAAACCATGTGTTCCTTAAACAAAGCAAGAAAAAGAAAGTGAAACCATGAGAAAGAAAGTGGCTTCCTAATATTAGTGGGCGGAAAGCTGTTACAGCTAAAGCAACACTGCACTAGATTCAGTCAGTATTTACTGTGTTTAAAATATGCACACTATGTCCTCTGGGTGATCAAACATAAAATGAAGAACCCCAGTTCTCACAACTGAGAGACAAATGAAACTTGTAAGAGACTATAGCAATGTGTTAATGAAGATCTGTCCAAAGCAATAAGAGAACCCAGAAGACGGGGACTCAGCATAGATTTTACCATAAATCACTCACTGAGAAGACATCGGTCCTAAAGAAAGTCAGCAATCCTCTTTTAATCATGACAGGGTACTGGTTAAGAACATACACTCAACTACCTGGGTTCAAATCCCCACTTGGGAGCTGTGCACCCCTGCACAACTCAACTTCCCTCTGCCCTACTTTCTCCACCTGTGAAACAGGTCCTGACCCAGAGGGAGCTTCCAAGGGAACAGTACTGCGGCGCTCGTAGCTGTGCGGCCACACACAAGTGCGGTGCATTGGCTACTACCTTTTTCCTTATTTATAAAATGCCTACCACAAAACAGCACACTGTCTAAAAGCAAGGGCTTGGGAAACACACAAAATAACAAATCTGGGCTGAGTCCAGCACCATCATTGAGTAGTGTAAGACAGACCAAAATACGCCACTCCAGAACATGCCACCCTGGCATAAGGATTATTTTGAGCTAAAGACACTTGAGAACCAACAAATGCAGGGAGAGGCTTTCTCTGAACTCTCCTTATCTGCCTAAAACAGGTGCTCCCCACAAAGAGCTCTTTTGTCCTATATCTCCTCCCCAGCAGTTGCATCAAGCAGGGAAGACGGACTCTTGTCATAGACCCAGACAGACACTGTCACTGACTATCTTATCTCCCATTGGGTTATCTTTCCTAAAAACCACAGGCCCTCCCACAAGTGGCCTTTTTCTCTCTCCACTTCTCCTAGTAAGACGGTCTATAAAAACTCCAATCTCTCCTCTTATATGGGTACTCACATCATTCTGTGATGCCTAGGTGCATGCGAATTCATATGTAATAAATTTGTCTGCCTTTTCTCCTGTGCATCTATCTGTTGTCAATTTAGTTCACAGACAGCACTCCCAAACCCCCTCAGCAACTACTGACCCTAAGAGGGTAGAGGAAAATTTTTTGCTCTCCTATACTAACTATATGGCTTCAGCTAAGTCACTCGATCTCTTGAAATTTTTCTTCACTGGTGAAATGGAACCATCAGAACACTTTACAACTCACTGGGTTTGAGGAGGATTAACAAAATATGCATCTAAAGTAGACTGTACAGAGCGGACCTTTAACTAAATGCTCAATAAATGTTTGTCACCATTATTGTTCTTTTCTTTTTTAAAGATTTATTTTATTTATTTGAGAGTGAGAGAGGAGAAGTCAGAGGGAGAGGAAGACTCCCTGCTGAGCTGGGAGCCCATTGAGGGACTCAATCCTGGGACTCCAGGATCATGACCTGAGCCAAAGACAGTTGCTCAACCAACTGAGCCCCTAGGCGCCCCTCATTATTGTTCTTTTCCAGCTTACCTGACCCAATACTTAGGAGGATCAAATGAAACAACACTGAACTGAAGATACTTCATACACTGCAAAGCATTACCTATGTTCAATACTATACTGTCATAAATAATGAGGGGGAAAAGTACATCAAAGGAGGAAATTAATATAATAAAAATCACATGAAATTATTAAGAAAAACAAAGTGAGGTGGAAGATAGGTATAAAAACTCTGAAATCTGCCCGGAGGCAGGCCCATAGCCCAGCTAGAAGGGAACTAGACGGGGCTCCAGGATGTGACGGCAGACCCATTCTCATGAATGTGACTCCACCATGTATGTTCTTTCCCATGGGAAGATTAGCGTCCTGTTTCCCCTCCACCGAAGAACACACCAAGCCAACTTCTTCAGCACATAAGTCATTTCATGAAATGGTACCTGGAATTTCACAGGGACTTTTTTCCGCTCAACTTGTTTTTTAAAGCCAGGACGAGCTGGTACCGAAGTGTAGCATCTTAAGGAGCAACACCGAGGAGGTACATTATATATAAACCCTTAAAGCTTCACTTCCCCCAAAGATCTACTGCCTATCTATTTTTGAAAACTAAAGAAATCAGAGGAAAAAGCCATTTTGGTTCCATTAGGGTTGGAGGAGAATGAATGGGGTGCCTGCTGGCAGGAAATTTAATGTAGTTAGGATGTGACTGAAGCAATCAGAGAGCATTTTTACTTTTGTTTGCATGACAGATTAAGCTCGCTGCTCTCACTGTTCTTAGCAGCAAACGCCACTTCTAATAGCCTACACATACTCATAGGGTTTGCAAATGAGGAATAAAGGAGGGTTTTAAAATTGCAAATCCTCAGCAAAGCGAATTTAGCTTTCCATGAGCCTTCTCTCTGAAGAAGGTGGTTGGTTAACCCCTTGAACGAAGACACGAGCTGTAGTCAGTGCATGTCTTTAATGTAAAATGAGGAAGTCTTAACTATAAACCATTGCAAATTACAAAAAGGTCTTGTGGAAAAACATAAATTTCATTTTTCTCACCTTTGTACCCTGGATGGGGGAGCAAATATTCCGTATCTTGGAGAACAACTAAAGTACTGCACACCTCCAACTGAACCATCATTCTTGCCATGGGGTTTCTCAAGCTCTATACCGTACCAATATCCTAGAACAAGAATATTGGATTTTAAAAGCCTCTGCATTTTACCCAAAATGGTTATGCTATTATACAAACCCAACGCCCGAATGGCTTAACATTTTCACAAAATGACCAAAATGATGGAAGAGCATCATGATCATTGAGCTTTCAAATGATAAAATTTGAAAATTGGAAAAAATGAACAGGAAAAACATTTTACAAGCACAATTACAGAGTTGTACATTAAAGGAGAGGGATAAAATACACAAATTTGGCATAGATTAGCTATTATGCAAGTAGTGTTATGACCACAGTATATCTACAAGTCATAATGAACCAAAAAAAAAAAAATCTGCCCTTGACTCAATGATACGGCTTGTTTCAGTGAGAGCAGTACAACACAACACTGAGCTGTATGAATCATAACGTTCATGTGCAATCTCTTCCTTTCATTCTCCCAACCTCCCAGCATCACAAACAGTTCTTGGATAATTGAGGGAGGACAAAAGTAATTTGGAAAATATGATTAGACTTCATGGTGACTCTTGTTTTTCTCTTTTTGTTTCCCCACCCAGGATGAAGAGAAAAATCATAATACTTAACCGTAGAGAAAAGATTTAGATTAGCTAGTAGGAGGAATTTTCTAAAAGGTTTAAGTATGCAAAAGGGCCCTCTCTGAGGAAACTTTGGCTCCTTTTCTAGAGGGCAAAACTACAGCAGTGAGGCTGCTTTCAGTGTGGTGAGAATTAGGTAAACAAACACATACTCCTACTCTGAATATATACATAGTTACTCTTGGAAGAAGGATCCTCAAATGGAGGGGACCTCAAGACCCGTTAAAAGTCTCTACTGATCTGTTCATTTTTACTTAAAAGTAGAATACAGTAGTAATTGGATCTGGTATCAAATAAAAAATAAGAATACAGATATTGAGAAACTTACTGTAAATCCTAAATTCCAAAATACAAAAATATTGTTTCTTTCAGATTGCTAATTCAAAGAGTCTGTATAGCCTCAAAAATGGCAATCTCAAAGTTCTTCAGTCTATTCCTCGTATGTTCAAAAAGATGACACTTGAGCCCATTTTTTGATACTTTTGTACTGAAAAACTAATGCATGACCACAGTCTCCTATACTTAAGCAGTGTACAAGTACAGAGTCAACAAACTTACTTCTTAGCCATACGAATGCTCTGGAAATAGGGCATCACATTTCTGAATGTCACTAACCAAGGTTGTCTGGTTGTCATTTTTATTTCAGAGTGACACAGTTCCAACTCTCAATGTTACAGTGTACCATACAATGGCAACATGTTTATCATATGACTCTTGAAAAAGTGTACCATGCCACAGAAAGACAGTATGACAAGTGTTAACAATTGTGACTATACCTTGTCTGGTAGTGGTATATATTGTTTCCCATTTAAATGGTAATTTTTTTTCTAATAAAAAGGCTAAAGAGGCTAAAGATGACCTCTTTTAGGTCTAGATCTTATAATCTAAAGAGTTTCCATTAATTAGGACTGTTCTCTAGAACTAACTGATCTAAATTTTGGTGCCATTAAGACATAGATGCTACTGCTTTCTAAAGGAACTGAATGACTTTAACAGAAAAGTTTCCAACTTTATACTTGCTTATGACTGACTACCCAAATTTCTAAATGCTTAACCAAAGGAATTTAAAAATTAAAAGTCAACCTAAAATAAAGAACTGTATCCAGTGAACCAAACCATTTCTAACCTTGTTTAATATAGAGAAAGGGAACTCAAAAGACATGGACATTGTGAAAAATACCCTACCTCGGGGATTCTTGAGTTTTTATTTGATAACTATATTAAGACCATCCTAACTCACCTCAATTATTACCTGGAGACCTGTGAGAGACATGAATTATACAACACACAGCCCATCTCAAATCAATTAGGTGGACTGCAATTATAAGTGGGATAATGGAACAAGACTGTGCTGGGAGACAATCCTCCACGGCTTGCTCATGCTTCTGTATGTTTTACGAAGAGGGGCGTTGTCTTTTCATGGATGTCTGCACAGAGGACAGCCTTGGAGGACAGAGACAGAGTGCGGAAGGCAGGCCCCACACCAAATACAGGCATGCGCGTTGTCTAATATAAAGGTTCAGATTGATGAAACTCAGGGCTCTTCTCCTGTAGCATAAAACACAGGGTGTGCCGGTGTCACACACACACACACACACACACACACCGGGAACTGGGGCTCAGGGAGCGAATGCAAGAAAACGCTGACCCTCTGCTTCTGCCACTGCTGGGACCGTGGAAGTCCTGTCTCTGAATCGGGAGCCTAACATCTTCCATCAGCATCTATGAAACGGTGGCAATCTAACTTGTCAGCTTACACACATAGGGTAAAATCAGATCCCTCACAGTTCTTGACAGAATGCTACAAATTTAAAATCAATGTTCTGGGTAACCTTTTCCTAAAATCCTGCAATGCCACCATGTGTCAAAATAGCATATTGCCATTGAAAATACACAAACATGGTTTAATTCAATGGGCTTCTATATTTAAAATTAAAATCACTGAAAATGCAAAGAAAGCTGATCTTTACTTTTGGAAACACAATATTAAGTCTAGATTGGAATGAATATGTAAATACACAAACATGTATTTTTAAGGTCCCAGGGTGCACAGAAGCTTTTTCTTTTTCCCTCGAACTGGTTTGTTGACTTCTTCTCTAAGCCACTCACATAAAGGCTATATCCTGTGAACTCATTTTAAGAATATCTACTTACCCAAAGGATACAAAAATACTGATTCCAAGGGGCACATGCACCCCAATGCTTATAGCAGCATTACCAATAATAGTCAAATTATGGACAGAGCCCAAGTGTCTATCAGCTGATGAATGGTTAAAGAAGATGTGGTATAAACCCCCTGGAATATTACTCAGCCGTCAAAAAGAATGAAATCTTGCCATTTGCCACAATGTGGATGGAACAAGAGTGTATTACGCTAAGTGAAGTAAGTCAGGCAGGGAAAGACAAATATATGATTTCACTCGTGTGGAATTTAAGAAACAAAACAGATGAATATAGGGGAAGGGAAAGAAAAAAAAAGGGAGGGGGGAAACAAACTATAAGAGACTCTTAACTATAGAGAACAAACTGAGGGTTGCTGGAGGGGAGGCTGGAGGATGAGCTAGACGGATGAGGAGGGCACTTGTGGTGAGCACTGGGTGTCACATGTAAGGGAGGAATCACTGAATTCTACATCCGAAACCAATTTTACTGCATATGTCAACCAGAATTTAAATAAAAACTTGGAATTTTAAAAAAAGGAATATACTTAGCAAAAATCTAATCCTGATGTTTTCTCTGTTACTGAGCACTCCTGGCAATCGGTGCGAGTGAAGCTGGAGAATGACAATGAACTTTAACATGAGACAACTTAGAAGACAGCTGGCAAGGAGACATCGCGGACAACAGGTAGCCTGAGTCTGGTCGGAACTTCCACCGTTGCAGGGCTTCGCCAGCGCCACAGCTAACCAACGTCCCCGAGAACTGGTCATCAGGAACTACCCACATTTATAATTTTAAGCCTTTTGTATTCTGAAGGGCTCAAACTGAGCCGAGAGCGCAGAGATGGGTTACCTGGAGCAAAGTTCGTTGTCCCGAAGAACTTCACGGTGCCGACTCTCTGGCCCACCACCAGCACTCGGTCTCCGAGGTGGGGCTCTCCTGCACAGCGGCTGTTAATTGCTACACAGGCTCCTGAGGAACTCAACCCTGTTTAGTTGGTGGGTGGGAGAAGGGGGGGGGCAAAGGAAAAGAGAAGGGAAAAAAGCGAAGGGAAAGGGAAAAAAAAAGAAGAAGAACCTCAAAAAGCATATTAGCTGAAAAGTCACCACGTGCTCTCACCAGTCTAGCTATTGAGAGATTTCAGTGTGTGACCCTTTCCTGATGTACGCCCCCCACGGATGCGGATCTCACGTGGGGGGTCAAGACATTCAAAGAACTTGGAAAGGGTTTCCTGAAAAAATGACCGCCACGAGCACCTGACACACACTGTTCCTGATAAAGCATTGATTTTACCCAGATTTCCTGGGGCGCACTGCTAGAACAGAGGCCAACATTCCTTTTCTGTAAAGGGCCAGGGAGCGAGGATGTGAGGCAGTGCAGGCTGTGCCGTGTCTATAGGAACTATTCGGCTCTGCTACCCCAGCAGGAAAGCGCACCTAGACAAGGCAGGCATGGTATGTTCCAGTAAAACTTTATAGAAATAGGCGGCAGGTTGGAATCAGCCCGTGGACTCTACTAAAATGTTCTGCTAAAATGCTAGAATCAGAGTCATTCACTGGGACCCAGTGTGAATTACACATACAGGAATATGATCTGAACCTGAAAAGTGTCGTAAGTCTCCACTTAGCTCACACTGATTTCCCTATTAGGAATCAAACCACTCCCCCTCACCTTGATTGAAACCTAATCCCTGAAATGCCCACTATTAAATGTCAGAGGTCCTAGAGAAATACTGTCTGGAAAGCTGTTCAATTATAACAGAGAAAAAGTGGGCCCTTGAGGCTTCTCCCCCCAGTCCATAAACTGACTTGAGCTACCACCAGAGAGCGCCTACAGAAGCCTCTGTGAAGGCAGGGGACAGAGGGTAAGTCACATCACCAACGGGAGAGAGACTAACGCCATGGCAACAAATGAGGAACACAAACCCAGAGGGCGGGCAGGTGTGGATAAAGTGCTATACTAAAAAGTCCTAGGTACTCGTAATAACTAATATTTCCAATGCACTCCACAGTTTACAAAGTGCCTTCCATAGAATTATAACTACAGGAGACACAAACCCAGGAATTAACTAAGACATGGTGTTCACGGGCAGTCGATGGCACAGCCCGATTAGAGCCCAGGCCCTATGAGCACAAGTCCTCAGACGGGTCCCCAGGCTAAGACAGCACCTTCGACCACGGGGTCCAATGGTGCTGAGAACACAGACACCCTCCCTCACCTCCGCCACTCCCCGAATCTCATCTTTCTGCGCCTCCTCAGCCTCACTTCCCAGTATCTACACCCCTCAGATGCAAATGTATGGAGAAAGCGAAGTATCTATTCACTCTAGAAAAGTGTGCTAGGAAAACGTCTCTGAGGTCCTGAACCTGGGACTTCCTCTCACGATCTCCCGTTCTCGCTCCCTCCCCTTCTAAAAGGTCTTCTTGATCATTTTAACTGACAGGTCTCTTCATCCACTACTGTCTAAGCCTACATCATGTTTAAATTTATAAAAAGAGAAAAAAATATGTAGGTACACTAGAATTACTTCTTATAAAAAGTAAAACAGATACTTCCTTACCCACATGTACATTTTAAAAATCAAGTAAACGTCAAAAGCCCAAATTCCAGGTGAAAGAGGGCCTTGCAGTGTGACTACAGCGAGGACAAGTGGGATGGCTACATCCCTGCCTCGGTGCCTCTGTTCCTCGGGAGGCTAGACAGAAACTGCTCGCAGGGGAAGGAGACCTACTCTGAAATTACAGGTTCCAAGTCAACAATTTCTGGTAAAACTTCTGGGTTCTCCACTTTCAGAGTCCCAACCTGTAAAGTTGATCACTTCAGTGCTGCCACTGAGGGCTCCTCCCCGTCACTGCACAGTATTTTAAAGAGAAAAAAAATCCTGTCATGAACATTTTCTGTAACAGAATATTGCTTCAGTACAACTTTGGTAAAAAGTATGTGAACAAGAATCTGGTCATTATTATGAGGTTCACGGAGAACAATTTAGACCAAAATGGTTTCATTTCCTCTCCAGACAAGTTTGCTGTGTCGCCAAGTAAGTGAGGGGCAGGATGTTGCCTATGTGTCGACTCCGGCAAGGTGTCTGCTGTGAAGCAGTTTCTACGTCCTCACACATAACCGGAGAAAGGTGGACTGAGCAAGGGTTACTGCAGGGCTCGCCACATCCCAACGGGTCACCATCGTCAACAAGTCAGGAGAGCCACTGACCCTCTCCTGCCCAGGGTTAAACGAGGACTTGAACTTCAATATGAAGATGACACAAAAGTATGTGGGAAAGCAGCGGGATGAAAGCTCCCACGCCCAGCTGAATGTGAACTCAGGTAAGGTCCCACGGGGAGCAGCAACGTGAAGGGCCCTGGCCAGAGGTTCCCTCGGAGCCGGGACAACAGTGTGGCCGCCGCATGGGAGGAGAGGCCTTACACCGTGCTTGTGTCCACAGTTCAGCTCTCTACGGGCTGGCCATGACCGGTCTGAAGACCCGGGAGCTGGAGGAAGAGTGGAAGGTCCCTGGGACGGAGGCAAACCAGAACGGCAGCCAAGGAAGCAGCAGACCGACCACAGGCTAGAGCCCAGGTGTGCCCCTTAGAAACTGCCGCCAGGCACCAGTGACTTACCTCCCTAAGCCTCGGGTCCCTCATTCACATACAGTGAGGATGAGAATAAGGGTACCTACCCATGGGTTTGAGAATTAAGTGACATAAGGTATGTAAAGTACTTAGAATAGAACCTGAAATAGTAAGTATACAATACACGTTAGTTATTATTACATCTAGATTAGAAAACAGATGAGAAAGTTAATAAACCGTACGGTTTCCACGTTATCTGAGGATCTATCATAAAGTTCTAAAATGAACCTTAAAGGGTCAGAGGCGTTACATGCATGTCAAAGGGAAGAAGTGAGTGCAGACAAGCAACACGGGGGTGGGGGGGCACCGGGAGGAAGGCGGGGAGACCGAGGACGCTCACAGGGGGGGAGGGGCACGGGAAAGACAGAAGAGGACAAGTAGTTCAATCTGACTGAAGTTAAAGTTTCCTTCTACACATTTTAAAAAGAGCAAATCTACTTACAAACAAACCAAGATTAAAAACACCAAGAAAGCCTGGTTGAAAAAGCCATAGATACCAGCACTGGCTCTAGAGGAGACAGACGGGCTTTTGCTCATTGTCTTCTTGTTATTGCCACGTGCATTCAGTTTCTTGGGGTAGCTCGGTTTGTGTTCCAAAGACGAGGTGGAGGAGGAGCTGCTGATGGAGCCAAGCAGGGTACCTAAAACCGGTGAAGAAGAAGAACGCATCGCAGTGTGGACCATAAGAAGTGAACCAACAAGATGACTTTCCAGGTAAATCCCTCTGAAACCTGCCATTTAGCTTTCTCAGCTGTGGATTGCCTAGCGTTGAATTAAATGCCTGGTTTCGTCCAACTGTCCTGCAGTTCATGCAGACAAGACTTCACCACTCAAGCAATTGTGCCGTGAGGACTCCCGCTGCATGAGGACACTCTCACAGGAGAGCACCTGTCACATCGGGTTCCCTTAAGTCGACTACCTCCTTTGCTTCCCACGCTCGCTCTCACCTCCCACTCTAGATGGCTTAGTAGAATCCAATCTTATTTACACTTAGAAAGTCTTTCTCACAGGGCGCCTGGACGGCTCCGTGGGTTAAGCCTCTGCCTTTGGCTCAGGTCATGATCTCAGGGTCCTGGGATCATGCCCTGCATCGGGCTCTCTGCTCAGCAGGGAGCCTGCTTCCTACCCCACCCCTGCCTTCTTCTCTGCCTACTTGTGATCTCTGTCAAATAAATAAATAAAATCTTTAAAAAAAAAAGTTTCTCTCACCTCCCAGTCTAGATGGCTTAGTAGAATCCAATCTTATTTACACTTAAAAAATCTATTAATTTGTTTTAAGATAAAAAAGGGTGGTATTAAAATGTTTTGAGTTAACCTAAAGGCAAGCAGGAATACTCCTGAAAGTGCTGTTCATGCTCTAGTCACCCAGTGATTTGACTGCTGAAGACAATTTTAAACATTTTTATCAAACCGTCTATACTCGGAGTTTCCTTTTAGTCTCCCATTTAAGTTAACCTGGTAGCTCTCTATTAAGCATACACAGAGGCACAACACAGCATTTTATACCAAAACCATGTATATACACTTTTCGATGAGCTGCTTAATGTATTTCCGAGGGTAATTTTTTACTGCAATGATTTTTCTCTCAAAAACATTAAAACTTAGCTCCCATGTAAGCTTTATCACTATGTCATTTTAAAGTCCCATCAGTAAATTAAATCTTTAGAATGGACATTATAAGATTATTTTACCATCTTTCTCTGTTACAGGTTTCAGCTCTTCCCCAGGAGGCAATGACAGTGTTGATTCAGAAGCACTCTTTTTTGAGGTCATTAATCCTAGCACATAGAAATAAGACACTTTCAGCAATAAAGAACGTCAACATTAAACACACAAATGTGCTTGCTGTTTAAAGTACAGATATCCCTCGTTATCTAAATCTCTTCTACTTCTGGAAACATCTGGACAGTAAATTCACAGACAGCAGGGGCCGGACCAAGATTTCATTACATGAAGGGGCGGGGGAGGGTCGTGGAGAACGCATTCTTAGCCCCCCTGAAAACTTCAATCAATTTCCTCAAATACCACCAAGGTCTCTTTTAGACCTATTTAACAATCCACTAAGGAATTCTAAATACTATAAAAGAGTTAAAGCCCAGCTACCTAGCTGTTTGACTCTTCACGCACTCATTAGTGTGTCCGCACAAGGCCAGCGGGCGGCGCGAAGCTCACGCAGCCGGAGGATGACCACAGCACACGCACCAGGCCTGGCCTCGACTTGCAAACTCCACTCACGTGTCTGCAGATCAGCTACAGAAGACTTTCTGCCTGGGGAATTCTGGGTAAAAATGTTTGCCAACCGTTGTAGCCACTCGACACGAAAGCGAACGTCAGACAGTGAGGAGCCCCACACTCTCTGCCCTTGGCACTCTGACAATGACCGCCCCGCCATCACCACACCCAGGTGTCACAAAAGGAGTCACTTTAAAAAAGGAAATGCCCGCGAGTAATGCTTCGTCTTGTGAAGACTTCTGTTTCCAATTCTACAGAACCAGATTATTTAACTAGGAAACCTAATGGACTACGCCCAGTTTTAAATTCCATCAAGGACCCATTTCGATTCTTCCTGCTTAGGAAGCAACTGAGTGAAGGACTGTTGCACTCTGAGCCTCACGAGTGTGAGCGAGACATGGTCCCCACCTGAAAGGAGCACCTTTTCAATTCAGAATGGTAGAATGATGTGAGCATGAAGAACTAAAATATTAGGACATTTATTGATAAGTACAACACAGAGGAAAGAGGGAATAATTGTGGTTACAAAGATAAATTAATGCCTCACAAGGAGATCACATTCTGTGATAGGTCTTGAAAGACAGGTAAGACTTCCAGGGCACCTGTGTGGTTCAGTCAGTCAAGTGTCTGTCTCCAGCTCAGGTCATGATCTCAGGGACCTGGGATCAAGCCTCACACGGGGCTCCCACCTTAGCAAAGAGTCTGCTTCTCTCTCTCCTTCTACCACACCCACCCCTGCCATGGTCCCTCTCTTTCTCAAATAAATAAATACAATATTTTAAAAAGAAAAGACAAGACTTCTTCCAGAGCATACTGGAGTAGGTATGTTCAGAAAGAACTGAAGACAGACATTCTAGATGGACAAAAAGAAAAGAAAAATCTTAAGGACAGGGTCAGAGATGGACAAGTAGCATGGCTGGAATACAGAGTACTTTTGGGACTTGGGAGAAGACAGACTGGGTAGACAGGCCAGGGAGAAATCTCAAGGGAGGACGGTGCCAGATAAGGACCTGGTCCTCTTGTGGAAGGAATGTGCCTCTGATGGACTTGGTGAAGGAGGGCTGGCACAAACAGAGGAGAGAATAACGTCCCCCTGACAGCAAAGTTTAGAAGGAAGCGAGAGGGGCAGAAGTAGGAAGCACGGACCAGGGAGAAATTCTAACAACAGGCAGAATGAAGACAGAGTAACAGCAGCAGGAACTGAATAGGGGGTGGGTAAGAGAGACTCTGTGCAGACACCCCACAGAGCGCATTTCTTATTTTTCAGTTTGTTTGTTTGTTTTTAATTTATTTAACAGAGAGAAACTAGGCAGAGAGGCAGGCAGAGAGAGAAGAGGAAGCAGGCTCCCTGCAGAGCAGAGAGCTCCATGGGGGGCTCGATCCCAAGACCCTGGGATCATGACCCGAGCCAAAGGCAGAGGCTTTAACCCACTGAGCCACCCAGGCGCCCCTCTTATTTTTCAGTTTTAACATGTCCATTTGGTTCTTTCTTATTTGAATTTTTTAACTGAGTCCCTGGAGATTCACATGCAGTTGTATAAAGTAATACAGGGAAATCTCTTACATCCTTTGCCCAATTTCCACAAAGGTAATTTTTTACATAACTATAGTGTAATCCCACAAGCAGGATGCCAACATTGGTATAATCCACCAATCTTAGGTTGCCCCAGTTTTAAACCAAACTCCTCTGTGTGTCTGTGCACACATGCATGTTGGCTCACACACCATTTGGTTCTTTTTTATATCTTAATTTCTCTGAACTTTCTTTCCACTTATTTCCACTTATTAACATTAATTCTTAAAGAACATTTAATGCATTATTTAAAGTCTTTGTCTATGTCATGTCTGTGTCCTGTTAGGGTTGGCAACCTTTAATTGTCTTTTTCCTTGAGAGATGTTGAGATTTTCCAGGTTTTTCAATTTTGAGCCATTTGGGATTGTATCCTATACATTTTGAATATTACGCTGTGGGACTCTAGGTCTTATTTAAGTCCTATGGAGAAAGTTTATTATTTTGTTTTACGAAGGAGTCAGCCCAATCCAGTTCAGACTAGACATCCCTACCCAACTTCTGTGCACTGTGGTTCCAATGTCAGTTCAGTTTCCAAAGCCTTTTAGGGATCTTTCCCCTATGATGTACTATCCCATTGTGCCTGGGACCTGGGCGGTGATCTACCCCAGAGGCCAAAGCCTGTGCTCAGATCCACACATGCACCACTGGAGAGCAAGCCCAGGAGTTCACACCCAACATTCTGAGATTACTTTCTTGAGCTCCCTCTTCTCCATGGTCTCCCTGCTACTTTCTTGCTCCTGGAGGCATCCGTTTCTGGTATCTGGGCAGGATGCCTAGGCTTTAGTTTCCCTGCTCAGTCATACAGTCTCCTGTATGACTCCTTGGAAACAAACAGAAGGCAAACGAGTGGGGATTCCACCACATTCTCAGGACTATGGTTTCTCTGGTCAGAGAAAAGGGTTCCCCTCCTGTGGGGTTTCAGGTGCTTCACCCCCAGCGCTGATGCACCAGGCAGGACTGCCAAGGGACCGACCGACCGACCGGCATGGGAATGAACCAAAGTGGGGGGGGGGAGGGAGTGTGGCAGGGAGACTATTAAAAAAAAGGGGGTTTCTTCCATTTTCTGTATAGTAGGAGACCCATTTCCTAATCCTTAGACCAGAAACAGAGGGCTTCTCTTTGGGCTTCCCTTCCAATAATGGCTGTGAACTTCTGGGATTCAGGTTAAAAGGATACCATTTACTAATGCATCAAAAAGTATGAACTACCTAGGAACAGACCTAAAAAAAATGGTACAAAAATAGCTGTAGAGAAAAATCAGAAAATCTTACTGACATATTTTTACAGGACCCAATTAAATATAGCAATATTCCAAGCTTACAATTTAAAGACTGAATATTGTAAAGATGTCAGTTCTTCCCAAATTGACTTATGGTTTAAATGCAAAACCAATAAAACTTTAGTAGATATTTTTTTAAAGAAACTTAACAGCTTATTCTAAAATTTATATGGAAGTATGATTTATAACAATCCAAACAGGCAAGACACTGTTTAAGAATACGGTAGGAAGCTTTCCTCTACTAGATATCAAGATTTATTTGTTAAAAACTATAGTAGTTAGGAAGTATGAACTGACATAGAAATATTCAAATAGCTCAATGGAAGAGAGCAGAAAGGCCAACCAATTCTTGGACAAAGTCCTTGAATCATAGTGGAAAGCCCTTCTGCTTCAGCCACTGATACATTAGCAAGCGCTTACTGAGCACGTATTTTGTGCGAGGAACTACTACAAAAGTACAGAATACTCTCACATTCCATTTAAAGTTTAAAATTTTGCTGAGAGGATAAAGGATCTGCACAAAACGAAGCAACTGGAGGGCAAGACCCAAACTAACAAATAATTGTGTGGTGTGGATACAAGCGTACACAAAGGCAGATGGAAGAGAGACATCAAAGTGATCTGGGTCCCCAGGGAACTTTTCTTGGAGAAGCAGCATCGAAATAAGGAGGTAAATCACAGCTAGGGCCTCAAAAGACAGAAATGAAATCACTGCACTCGGAGAAACAGCACGAGACAAAGTATGGAGGGAAGAGTGAGGACAAGCAACCACAGTTCGACCACGACATAGCCAGAGACCCTGTTACACACAGCAAGGACTCAGACTGCCAGTCTAGAGAGTCAGGACTTCTTCTGATTAAAAAAGAAGTCACTAAAATTCTTGAATAGATGAGAAACATAAAGCTGGTTGTGTTTATAAGGATTTATCAGAGGTCTAAAATCGAGCGTGGAGGTTAGATGAGGGGGTGAGGAAGCTATGCAGGTGGTAGGAAAGAAAGGAGCAAGTGTAAAATTTTCTTGTCAGGAATCAAAATCATAAACCATGACTGACGTCTAAAAACATGTAAGATGCAGATTTTATTAAATTCAGGCTCCAGAGTTATCTAACAAAAAAGTTAGAAGTTAAAAAGAAGTTAAAAAAAAGTTAAAAAGAAGCACACTAAGCATCAGGCAGTCCGCAAGAGAAATCAAAAAAAAAAAAAAAAAAAAAAAAAACACCCTGAAGAAGAGATTTAACCTTCTGGTTTGACCTACCAGTGTTTACTTTTGACGTTACATGAGTTACATCAATTTTCTGAGACCTGATGAGAGCCACAGCTTTTCCAGAAGAAGTGTGTGCTATATTCTTCCTTCGATCTTTTGCCTTACTTATCTTTGAAAGCGGTGCAAAAATACCTAAGTGGGGAAGGGAGGGCTTGAGTTAGTGTGAAGCAATGAGAAGCATTTCAGATAAAGGGGTAAGTACATCCATTTAGTAACATAAATCTTTAAGATCCTTTTTAGTGCCTACCAGATATCCTGTAAGGCGAGACAGGAATAAAAGCGAGATGCAGTACTTGCCCTCAGGGAGCTTACAATCTAGCTGTCAAGAAGAACCACATACACAGCAATTTAAGAATCACATACAAGATGCATAATCAGGTATTATGTCTCTTATTCAGGGATAAGAGAAATGAGTGAACCTAATAGTTTTCCATCATAGTAATTTCTGATTAAGCTATTGGCTCTTGTAAATTTGTACGATCTTACTGGAAGACAAAAATTTCTAACCTAAGCCACTTTGTGGAAATAAATGATAAGGAAATAGAGATGTGTGCAAAAGTTACAAAGTTACACTTTTATGGTATGAGGAAAAGATAGATTTCAAAAGCCAAAACAATTTCTTGCTTACTACTACTATGATCCAATTACACTTTTGGAAATTAATTATGAAAAATAATCCAAATGGAGGGAAAAGACTGTATATCTGAGTATATCATCATCACAATGTCATTCATAAGTAGGAGAAAGCAAGTATGTGGCAATAGGATGAATGAATGAACTACACCCATGAACTATTACATCACCATCAATAAATAAATCCATAAAAACTGAAAATACAGAAAAGCATGAAAATTATCAAGAAAATAAAAATGAAATTATATAGTTGACTACATTATGATCATATCAGAGAAAAGTTTTATGTGTGGATGTAAGAAATACTGTAAAAAACTGAAAACCAAAACATATTTATGGGAACAATCAGATTACTCTTGAATTCTCTTTCAAATTTGTTATTAATGCATTATAATGTTGTTTAATGAATTTTTTTTCCTTAATCTGTGGAAGGTTACATGGTTTTTCTTTCAAGGTCTTAGTAGAAAATTTCCACACAGTATTATTCCACATAATATCTTCAATATTTATATAAAGTAAATATTTAGTTCTATGGCTTTAAAAGATTTCTACAGCATATAAAACCCCACCTAATATAAGTTCTCATTCTTCTTGGTTTTTTTTTTTTTTTAAGATTTTATTTATTTGTTTTACAGAGATCACAAGTAGAGAGGCAGGCAGAGAGAGAGAGGGGAAGCAGGCTCCCTGCTGCGCAGAGAAGCCCGATTCGGGGCTTGATCCCAGGACCCTGAGATCATGACCTGAACCGAAGGCAGAGGCTTAACCACTGAGCCACCCAGGTGCCCCTCATTCTTCCTGTTTTTTTTTTCTTTTAAAGATTTTTATTTATTTATTTTGAGAGAGAGAGAGAGAGACAAAGCAAAGTGAGAGAGAGCGTGAGAGGGGAGGTCAGAGGGAGAAGCAGACTCCCCATGGAGCTGGGAGCCCAATGTGGAACTTGATCCCAGGACTCTGGGACCACGAGCCGAGCCGAAGGCAGTTGCTTAACTAACTGAGCCACCCAGGCACCCCACATTCTTCCTGTTTTTTAATGAAATAAATAATTTGGAAGATCAAAACTAAATTTAGAGCAATGACTAGCTCCACCTGAAGACTAAAGTGCATGCAGAATAGGGGCTAAAGTTCCTAGTAAGTAACTCGTGCTCATCAAAGTACCGAAGGGACTTTGCTCAGATCTTGACATATAATCGTAAAGCTTAACTAAAATAAACACATAGGGAAGAATTATTTTTAAATAGTAGAATAACACATTTCTAGATAAACATGGCCCCCATTTTACCACAACTCCTCCCAAAACTCCACCAAAATATTAGTAAGGAATAAAAACAATATAAACTCTGAAGAAAAAAGAAAATGATTAAAAAAGAGGGAAAAAAATACTAAAAGCTCCTAAAGATTTTGCAACTTTTACACAGCAATGCTGAGAACTCAAGATAGTAGCTGACAAGCCAAGAGCCCAGAAGCCACATCCTGCCCCCCACCTCTTGTCGTCAAGACCCAACAGCACCCAGGTGTTTACACACAGTCTACTGCTGCTTCTTCACTATGACAGAAAAGCTGAATAGCTGAGTGAGAGACTGTGTGGCTCTTGGCAACTATAATACTTCCTCTGGCCTTTTACAGGAAGTTTGCCAAACTCCATCACATGTCAGACCATCACCTTCTAAATACTAAGAGAATATGAGTTCCAGCCTAATATGCCTTATCCCATCAAACTATCATATGAAGTGTGAGGGTAGAAATAAACCTATTTTTGGAATGGAAGGCTTCAAAAAATTCATCTCCCTCGAGCCCTTTGTCAAAAAGCTACTAGAGGATGTACTTCACCAAAACGAAGAGGTAAACCAAGAGAAAAAATAACTTAGAATAATGAAGGGGCCCAATTTTCCTCCTCATAATATGAAGACAGTAGAGGTTTAAAACTGGCAAAACCAGGGGCGCCTGGGTGGCTCAGTGGGCTAAAGCCTCTGCCTTCAGCTCAGGTCATGATCCCGGAGTCCTGGAATCGAGCCCCTCATTGGGCTCTCTGCTCAGCAGGGAGCCTACTTCCTCCTCTCTCTCTCTCTCTGCCGGCCTCTCCAACTACTTGTGATCTCTGTCAAATAAATAAATAAAATCTTTAAAAAAAAAAAAAAAACTGGAAAAATCAGGGGTGCCTGGCTGGCTCAGTCAGTAGAGCATGTGACTCTTGATCTCTGGGTTGTGAGCTCACCCCCCAAGTCAGGCATGGATATTACTTAAAAACAAAATCTTTTAGGGGCACCTGGGTGGTTTAGTCTGTTAAGCATCTACCTTCAGCTTAGGTCATGATCCCAGGGTCCTGAGATTGAACCCTGCATTGGGCTCCCTGCTCTGCTTCTCCCTCTGTCCCTCCTCCTCACTTGTACATGCTCTGTCTCTCTCAAGTAAATAAATATTTTTTTTAAAAAAAAACCCTTTATTTAAAAAATATAAAAATCTTTAAAAGAATAAAAATAAAATTGGAAAAATCAAGAGAGATTCTTGTATTATTTACAAATATAAATATTAATATCAGAAGATATAACTAAAGATATTGAAATGGTTCTTGCCTCAAAAGGGCAGGACTCAGGGTCAGGGAAGGGCAAGCCAGGGAAGGATTTAACTAATGTTTTTTATAAACCTTATGATACAATTTGACTTATGTATTCACTTTGGTAATAATTAAAACACATAAAAATTATATTGCCAAGTATTAAAATTTATTATAAAAATTTTCATAATTGCTAAAACTTAGAAGCAACCAAGATATCCTTTAGTAGATGAATGGGTAAATAAATTGTAGTACATCCAGACACTGGACTATTATTCAGGGCTAAAAAGACATGAGCTATCAACCCATGAAAAGACATGAAGAAAACTTAAATGCAAATTACACAGGTAAAGAAGCCAGTTTGAAGAGGCCAGGTTAGCACTACAGAATTCCAACGATAGGACAGTCTGGAAAAGACAAAACTAAGACGACAGTAAAAAGACCAGTGGCTGCAAGGAGTTGAGCAGGGAGGGGAGGAACAGGAAGAGCACAGAGGATTCTCAGGGCAGTGACAAAACTCTGTACGATACTGTAGTGATAAAGAGATGTCATTCAACACTTGTCCTAACCCACAGAACATTCACCACTAAGGGTGAACCCCAGTGTAAACTTTGGACTCTGATGATGACGAGTTAGTGTAGGTTCCTCTGTGTTAAGAAGTGTACCCTCCCGTAAAGGGACACTGATAATGGGAGTGGCTCCGCATGCATGAAAATAGAGAATACAAAGGAAATCTCTGCACCTTCCTCTCAATTTTGTTTTGAACCTAAGGAGCTCTTTAAAAAAAAAGGGGGGGGGGCGCCTGGCTGGGTGGCTCAGTGGTTTGGGCTGCTGCCTTCGGCTCGGGTCATGATCTCAGGGTCCTGGGATCGAGCCCCGCATTGGGCTCTCTGCTCCGCAGGAGGCCTGCTTCCCTCTCTCTCTCTCTCTCTCTCTCTCTGTCTGCCTCTCTGCCTACTTGTGATCTCTGTCTGTCAAATAAATAAAATCTTTAAAAAAAAAGTATAAAAATTATAAAACTTCTACAATTGAAAAAGTCTAACATGGATGAGAATCAGCAGATCAGTTGTACAAAATAATACTGAAACAGACTATAGCATTTATAAGAATTTATAATAAAGGAAGCACAACAAGCCAAAGGAAAAACAATATGGGGGGGTAGAAATCTATTGCTGAGAAGAGACAAATTCTTTGGTTTCTGCTTCAGGCAACTCTCATTTTTCCGTAATCCAACACATGATCCTTGCCCCCACCCCCAAAACTTGGCTTTAAGCATGTGAAAGGGACAGAAACAAGGTCCTTGGGGCCTCCAGCTTTGTCCTCATCAAGCATGGAGAGCCTTGGGATGATGAGATTTGGGGGGCAACATACATTGTGCTACCCGCTAAGCCTTTCCCGTGACTCTGACATGCGCCCTATATGTTGTTAGCAGTTTTGATCCTTCTCTCAGTCTGCTTGACAGCTGCCACAATTAGCTAATGCAGAAAAGTTAAAATCAAATTCTTAACTTAATTCCACACAACCACCCAGATATATGGCAAATGGGTTAAATAATTAAGTGTTAAAAATTAAAACATTCAAAAGAATAAAATATATAGTTTTAAATTAATCCTTGAATTAGAAAGAACTATCTAAGCATAAAAACAATGTTAAGAAATCATAAAGAAAAGTCTTTTAACTACATAAAACTCTATGCCAAAACACTGCAAATAAAGTTCAAAGGCAAATGACAAACTGAGCAAAATATCATGTGGAAACTGTAAGTTTAACATCTTAAATATGTATTTGTATTTCTAAAGTTTTGAAAAACCCACTAATCTCAATTATTTCATTAGCATGTAATATGAACAATTATTTCTTAGCAATTGCCAGGATAACACACAAACACATATACAGAATATATATATATATGTTAATATGCATATGATATTAATATGCATGTATATGTTAATGTGTATATTAACATAAATATTGTGAATATATACACAAAATATATATATTGTATAATATATGCATATTAACATATATATAAAACACAAAACATTTTAAGTGTTTTATTTTACCACAATCAGAGAAATATGAATCCAAACAAATTTTTACCCATCAAATTTAAGAAAATGGAGCCATTAAAAATCACATTTTTAAACAGTATTTAATGATTTGGAGAAATTATAATAGCATGTCAAGTAAAAATATAAAATATATAACCATATATCAACCAAATTTTGCAAAAAGAAATAAGCAGAAGAAACATACGGGTGATTTTTATTTTCTTCTTTTAACCTTTTTTATGGTTTTCACATTTTATACAATATTTTTATAGTCAACAAAATGATGCTCCATCTTAAGTGTATGACAAAAGGAAACTGATAATTTTGATAAATTTAGAACAACTAGCAAATAGCTACCATTTGTTGAGTACTTAACAGGGAATTAAGCACTGTTCAGGGTGCTTTATACATTTATCAACACATTTAATCATCATACAAACTCTTGAGGTATTACTGGCCCCATTTTACAGAAGGCAAGCTTCTATAGAAGAGGCACAAGAAGAGAATTAAGATCACATAACTGGTAGGTGGAGAGGCTGATTCACACCCAAGCAAGGACTTCAGCATGAGACCAGAGGACCATCTGTGGAGCTACAACTGAAATACTATACAACCAGGGAAGTTAACGTTCTAGAAGAATATTTCATGGCAAGGAAAAACAGTCACCAACATAGCAAGTGACAAATTTAATTCAATATGTCAAGGAGTCTGTCCGTGTGTATGTATATGAGAGAGAGAAAGAATATGAATTTAAAGAAATGTCTTGTCAGAAAGAAAATCATCCCACCTCAGAATATAGTTATAAAGTTCGCTTCACTTGCTTTTCCAAGTTTTCAAGCTTTTCAACCCCCAGAGTTCTGTTTCCTTGATAACAAAGTCGCTCTCTCAGTCACAACAGCCCCTGAGCAGGACTTATGGAAGGTCACGGAACGGGATGTACTCTTGCTGAGTCACCATCTCCCAATCACTATACTGCTCACAGCAGGGAAAGAGCAGCCCTTTCATTAACTACATAGATAACCAGGAGAAAAGCTCTACTTAAAAACAATTGAAGAGTAGGGATATCTGGGTGGCCCAGTTGGTTAAGTTTGGTTAAGCATCCAGCTCTTCATTTCAGCTCCAATCATGAACTCAAGGTCATGAGATTAAACTCCACATTGGGCTTCAGGCTCTGTGAAGAGTCTGCTTGGGGTTTTCTCCCCCCTCTCCCTCTGCCCCTCCCACTGATCATGCTCTCTGTTCTCCAAATAAATAAATAAAAAATATTTTTTTAAAAACATAAAAATAAAAATAAATAAAAGTAAATTTGATTATCTTAAACTAATTCTCATTAAGTTAGATAGTATCTACCTTACCATATTTGGGGGCACATTTAAAGTACTGGATTTTCCCAACACTTCCATTGTTTTTCCCTTCTGGTTCATCCAGCTCAATGCCAGCCCACTGCCCACTTGCAAATTCAGTTGTTCCACAAAATCTTAATGTTCCAACCTAAAGAAAACATAAATCAGAATAAATTTTGAGGATTACTAGTAATTCTAAATGTGCCACTCTTACAACTTTACCAGGGAAGTTTTTAAAAACCATTCTCTCTAAGTAGACATTAGAAGAGGAATATTACCAGGGATAAAAAGAGGTATTATATAATGATAAGAGTCAATTCACCAAAAAGAATCCTAAATCTGTATGCACCTAACAACTCATTTTAGAAAATCTCCAAACATTTGGAAATTGAAAAATATACTGCCAAATAACCCATGGTGCAAGAAAAATTTAAAAACATTTTAAATTGAGTGAAAATGGTAACATAATATACAAAAATTTATAGGATGCAGCAAAAGCAGTGCTTAGAGGGAAATTTATAGCATGAAACACTTGTATTAGAGAAGGTCTCAAGTCAATGACCTAAAATTTCATTTTAAGAAACTAGAAAGTGAAGACCCAAAGCAAGCAGGAGAGAAACAGTAAAGATAAGAAATTACAGGGTACCTGGGTGGCTCAGTCAGTTAAGTGTCTGCATTCAGCTCAGGACATGATCCCGGGATCTTGGGATCAAGCTCCACATCAGGCTCCCTGCTATGCAGTGAGCCTGCTTCTCCCTCTCCCTCTGCCCCACCCCCAGCTCATGCTCTCTCTCTCTCAATCTCATAAATAAATAAAATCTTTTAAAAAAAGGTAAGAAATTAAGAACAGAAAAAATAGAGAAAATCAATGAAACAAAAACTGGTTCTTCATAAGGAAGGTAAGATTGATAAACATATAGCTAGGGACCAAGAAAACAAACGAGGGAGAAGACATAAACTGCACACATCATGAATGAAAACAGGACATCATGACATTCCTTCAGTCATTTAAAACATGGTAAGAAAATACTTTGAATGACCCTGTGCCTATAAATTTAACAAATGAGATAAAAAGTTCCAACTCCTAGAAAGGTGCACACTGTCAAAGCTCACACCTGGATTATAGTTAAAAACCTTCTAAAAAACAAAAACAACAACAAACCCTTCAGAACCATATGGACTTACTGGTGGATTCTACCAAAGAATTTAAAGGAAGAGTAATCATCACTACACAAACCTAGTATATAAAAGTGGAAGGACTAATTCTCAACTCATCCCCAGCATTACCTTGATACCAAAACCAGACACAAAGATCCTCAACAAAATAAAAGCAAATTAAATAATCATGATTATTTACATATGATATCCCACACAAACAAAAAAGCCAAGAGAATTAATAAATTTAGCAAGGTTATAAGATATATGGTCAATATACAAAAATCAACTATATTTTTATGTGTAATTTCCAAAACACCACTATTTACAGTAGCACCAAAGATCATGAAAAACTTTGGCATAAATATAACAAAGCATAGCAATATCTAAGATATACTTAAAATACGATTGGCAAGAAAGAAGTCAAACTTTCATTATTTGCAGACATGGTACTCTACGTAGAAAACCCAAAAAAAGACTCCACCAAAAAAACTGCTAGAACTCATACATGAATTCAGCAAAATTGCAGGATACAAAATCAATGTGCATAAATCTGTTGCATTTTTATACACAAGTAATGAAGCAGCAGCAAAGGAAATCAAGGAATTGATTCCATTTGCAATTGCACAAAAACAATAAGATACCTAGGAATAAATCTAACTAAAGAGTTCAAAATCTGTACTCTGAAAACTATAGAATACTTATGAAAGAAATTGACAAGGACACAAAGAAATGGAAAAGCATTCCATGTTCATGGATTAGAAGAACAAATATTGTTAAAATGTCTATACTAGGGACACCTGGGTGGCTCAGTCAGTTAAGTGTCTGCCTTTGGCTTAGGTCATGATCCCAGGGTCCTGGGATCAAGTCCCACATTAGACTCCCAGCTCCACGGGGAGCCTGCTTCTCTCTCCACCCTTTACCCCACTCATCCTCTCTCTCAAATGAATAAATAAAATCTTTGGCAAACAAAAATTTAAAAAAACATCTAGGGGTGCCTGGGTGGCTCAGTTGGTTAAGCTGCTGCCTTTGGCTCAGGTCGTTAACCCAGGGTCCTGGGATCAAGTGCTGCATCGGGCTCCCTGCTCAGCAGAGAGCCTGCATCTCTCTCTCTCCCTCTACCTGCTGCTCTGCTTACTTAGGCTCTCTATCTCTCTGTCAAATAAATAAATAAAAATCTTTAAAAAGAAAATGTCTATACTACCTCAAGCAGTCTACACATTTAATGCAATCTCTACCAAATTACCACCAGCATTTTTCACAGAGCTGGAACAAACACTCCTAAAATTTGTATAGAACCACAAAAGACCCTGAATAGCCAAAAGCAATTCTGAAAAAGAAAATCAGAACTGGAGGAATCACAATTCCAGATTTCAAGCTACATTACAAAGCTATAATCTTCAAGACAGTATGGTACTGGCATAAAAACAGGACACATAGGTCCATGGAAAAGAATAGAGAGCCCAGAAATGAACCCACAACTATATGGTCAACCAATTTTAAACAAAGCAGGAAAGAATATCCAGTGGAAAAAAGATAGTTTCTCTAACAAATGATGTTGGAGAAAATGGACAGCTACATGCAGAAGAAGGAAACTAGACCATGTTCTTACACCATAAAAAAAAATTAATTAAAAATGGATAAAAGATCTTAACATGAAACAGGAAACCATCAAAATTCCAGAGAACACAAGCAGAAACATCTTTGCCCTTGGCCATAGCAACTTCTTACTAGACACGTCACAACAGGCAAGGGAAACAAAAGGAAAAATGAACTATTGGGACTTCATCAAGAATAAAAGCTTCTGTCTGCACAGCAAAAAATAATAATAATAATAATAATAACAAAAAAAACAATCAACAAAACTAAAAGGCAGAATGGGAGAAGATATTTGCAAAGGTGACATATCAGATAAAGGGCTAGTATCCAAAATATATAAAGAATATATCAAACTCACCCCCCCCAAAAAAAATAACCCAGTTAAGAAATGAGCAGATGACATGAATAGATACTTTTCCAAAGAAGACATCCAGATCACTAACGGACACATGAAAAGAAGCCCAACATCACTCATCATCAGGGAAAGACAAATCAAAACCATGACGAGATACCACCTCACACCTGTCAGAATGGCTAAAATTAACAGCACAAAAACAACAGGTATTGATGAGCATGGGGAGAAAGGAGATCCCTCTTGTACCGCTGGTGGGAATGCAAACTGATGCAGCCACTCTGGAAAACAGTATGGAAGTTCCTCAAAAGGTTAAAAATAGAAACACCCTACAATCCATCAATTGCACCACGAGGGATTTACCTAAAGATACAAAAACACTGATCTGAAGGGATACATGCACCCCAATGTTTACAACAGCGTTATTAACAATAGCCAAACCATGGAGAGAGCCCAAATGTCTATCAACCAATGAATGGATAAAGAAGATGTGGAATATAACTCAACCCTAAAAAAGTGAAATCTTGTCATTTGCAGTGATGTGGATGGAGCTAGAGTGTATTGTGCTAAGTGAAATAAGTCAGAGAAAAATACTACATGATCTCACTCATATGTGGAATTTAAGAAAGAAAACAGATGAACATATAGGAAGGGGGAAAAGAAAAAAAAGAAGGAAACAAGTCATTAGAGATTCTGAATGCTAGAGAACAAACTGAGGTGATGGAGAGAGATGGGGATGGGCTAGATGGGCTTTAAGGAGGGCACGTGTTATGATGAGCACTAGGTGTATGTAAGTGATGAATCACTGAATTCTACCTTCAGAAACTAGTATTGTACTGTATGTTAACTACCTGAAATGTATATAGATAAATGTTTAAAACTACAAAACTGACGAAACAAGTCAAAAACCTACTAAACAGAGATGTATTGCAACTTGCGGTCTTTTTTATTTTATTTATTTATTTTAGAGAAAGAGAGTGAGCACAAGCAGGGAGAGGGAAGAAGGAAAGGAAAAGAGAGAATATCAAGCAGACTCCATGCTGATTACAGAGCCCAACACTGAGCTCAATCCCATGACCCTGACCCTGAGATCATGACCCAAGCTGAAATCAAGAGTCAGCTACCTAACCAACTGAGCCACACAGGAGCCCCGATTACGCTTGGGTTTAAAGACTCCATATCTTCAAGATATCTGTTCTCCTCAACTGATCTATGTCAATACGACTTCATTCAAAATCCCAGCGGGATTTTTTGCATGATTTAAGATCCATAAGCTGATTCTACAATGTATATGGAAAGACAAAGGAACAAAAAATAAACAAAACAAACTTGAAGGCCTGATGTCATGTGATTGCAAGATTTACCATAAAGCTACAGCAATCATGACAGACTAGTACTGAAGAAAGGGTAATCATTAGATCCACAGAGTAAAATAAAATCCAGAAATACACCCATACACCTAAGGTCAGATGACAAAGGGGAAAGGGTGATTTAAGAGACAAATAACGGTGTTTTCAAAATATGGTGATGGAACAAATAAGTAATCAGATGCAAAAAAAGAGAGAGAAACTCTATCTATACGTAGTATTTTGTATAAAAGTTAATTCAAAATTGAATATAAAACTAAATGTAAAACCTGAAAGTATAAACTTCTGGGAGAAAATCTATGTACTATATCTTCTACTGTCCTATGACACTGTACAAAATTTCTTGGCTATGCTAAACACAAAATCCATATAAGAAAAAGTTGATAAAATGGGCTTCATCAAAATTTCAAACTTCCACTTTTTGAAAGAAATTCCTAAAAGGATGACAAGGCAAGCAACAGAGTGAGACAAAGCATGACAGAAGCAAGACTGTCCTTGTGACGATCAGGTTAAACCCAGCTGACTGGGACAAACACACTCATTATACACTTCTGTTTTTGTGCAGCTTCAAATTACCCAAAATGAAAACAACAGAATAACTCTTCTAAACATCCATTCTGAGACACAGGACAGGAATTCTGAAGAGGCTGAATATTAACCCCAAGTTAAAAAAAAAAAAAAAAAGCTAACAAATGTCCAAATGTCCTGGGAATATATTCTTTTGGAAGCTGGTAACTGTCACTCTCAATCATTTGTCTGGAGCTTACCTTCCTTTCTCAAGCAATTTTCTCAGTAAATCAAGCTTCCAGATTTGGGTATTTTCTGCAAGACTCATGTCACCCTCCCCACAAGCCCACCCAAATATTTACACATAACTGAGTTAGGAAACAGGAACTCCCTGGTCCCTTCTCCATACCCAGCTCCCTATTAACCCTAAAGCTAAAGAAAATGAAACAGCCATTCCCTGAGGTATTAAAAAAAAAAAAAAAAAGAAATGGCTGGCGACAAGACAGCACCATAAGGACACTGACACTTTGGAGAAAAAGAGGCATCTGGAGTATCTTCAGTAGGCCAGGGGCTGGGGCCTCTTCCTCATTTCCACATACATTTTTATTATGACTTTAAAATAACAACTAAGGTTTCTCTATCTATAGGATCTCAAAGCCAAATATCCATGGATGGTAAGAGTCTCCTTTGCTCCATTTCCTGCTGGTAGCTGTAGTGGGAAAACCCACTGGGGGCAGCAGGGGGGCTGCAGGAAAGCCCTCCAGGCTCA
Organism: Mustela nigripes; assembly: GCF_022355385.1. Taxonomy (NCBI): domain Eukaryota; kingdom Metazoa; phylum Chordata; class Mammalia; order Carnivora; family Mustelidae; genus Mustela; species Mustela nigripes. Next base: position 23,346,912 of record NC_081563.1, on the reverse strand, counting down.
GCAAAGTCTCAGCTCGGGCCTCCAAAGGCACCCAGCAGCCCTGCTGAACCCCACTGTCCCACCCAGCAGAGGGGCCTTCGGTATTCCGTCCGGGGGTAAGCCTGCCCCTCAGTTTTGCCATTGCCATTAAGTCTGTTCCTATTTGCACACTGCACTTTTTCTAAAACCTCAAAACTCTGGCCACACTGTATGGCCACACTGTGACCTCGGCCACAGCCGCAGAGACGGCGGTTACTTCCTGTACCTTCTGTCCTGCGATAATGACACGATCCCCCAACTTCAGACCGAGGGACGAGAGCATCGCCTTGCTGGTGACGCGGTCACAGTTCGGAAGCAGGGGCTTTGAAATGTCACACGACAGGGGCGCCGCGTCTAACAGCATCTGCTTGATTTCTTTAGCGGTCGCCGCGGCATCGGCCATCTCTAATGGCATTTCCACTGGGTCCGGGACCACGTCAGCAGGGATCTGTCCTTTGTCATTCTGCAAATACACGGAAGAGAACATTTTTACTCCATATCACTTATAGCTCTACACAGTCATACAGTTATTTAAAAAAAAAAAAAAAAAGTGAAAAAAAAATTAAGTTCAATTCATTCACTGTGTCATCAAACTATTTACTGAACATTGACAACGTGCCAGGGGCCGTCCCAAATGCTCCGGATGCCCCAGCGAGGAGAAAAAGCCCTGTCCTCAGAGAGCACGCCGTCTGGTGGGAGAGACAAACCACACACAAACGAGTGAAAGAGACGGTCCATCCAATGGTTAAAAAGTGGCAGAGAGAGAAGCAGTTCCGAGAAGGGAAGGAGAGACCACCAGGAGGGTGGCATCTAGGCACGCAGCATGGCCAGGGAGGGACGCCTGGGGAGCTCCGTGCAGGCAGCTGGTCGGGGAAGGCGCCCCAGCTCGAAACGTGAATGCTGGAGCTCGTGAGTGGATGGCATCCCTGGCCACGTGGGTGTAGACACAGAAGTCACAGCATTGACTGGCCTCCCAACACCAGGTCCAAGATTCTGCCGCCTCGGCCGTGTGACCTCACCCACCCTGTCCACACAGGGAGTGACTCAGATTTCAGGAACAGAAAGTACAGTTTCAGTACTTCTAAAGTGTGGACGATAATCAAGAAAACAGGCCTGGTCTCACTATAAAGGACAGACTGCCTCCTTGGATTTAATGCTCCAACAAGACACAATGGTCAGTTACAAGCCCACTAACATCTGCGTGGCATTTCTATAACCAAATCCTATCATCTAAATTGTCTCATTTGATTCTCACGTCAAGAAAAAGCTTACGAATAAGACAGATTAAAAATCCATGCCGAGAGTATTTATTGTAGTAGAAGCTACAATAACCAACTGAACAAGTAAAATATGACTATCATTTCTAGTTTGCCAATTAGAGAAATTCAGCAAGGAAAGTTAATGACGTCTTCCAAGTCATTTATTGGATTCCTGGCAGATGGGACATCGGAAGCCATGTCTGGGACCGGCTACACTCAGCCCTCCTCCTACTTAGGGCTATCCTTCCCTCAAACACGGAATCTCTCTTTATGTTCCTCAAAAAAAAAAAAAAAAATTACGAGTTACGGGAGAGTTTCCAGACTATAATCTTCTTTTAATGTGATTAACTGAGATTTCCTGTGCTGAGAAACTTCTTTTCCTTATCTTCTCTGCTGACAACGACCTTCAAATGATCCATATGGATGAAAGAATGAGGCTTTTAGAACACACTTAGTTTGTGAGTGCCTCACAGTTTTTGTTTTAAAATTCAGGTCAGCTTGGTCCTAAGTAAAAGCATGGCGGGGAGACACGTCATCAGATTTCTGGGATGGTGATGGGGCTGTTTTAAAGAATTTCAGATTTCAAAGAAAATATACAAAATATAATAAAGGTATGTATAGCAATTACATGTGCTCTTGATAAAAAGGAGGGAGGAGTTTTTTTAAAACCTTGTACTGATGAGTTGTAAGCTATACTGACAAAGACTATTTTACTTTAGGTTTTTAAGTCCTCACCTTTCTAGAGTAAGTCACACACTTATGTTAATTCTGATAAAATTTGGCAACTAAAATTTCCGTTAAAAAAATTATAATAAAATTTGGGGCGCCTGGGTGGCTCAATGGGTTAAGCCGCTGCCTTCGGCTCGGGTCATGATCTTGGGGTGCTGGGATCAAGTCCCGCATCAGGCTCTCTGCTCAGCAGGGAGCCTGCTTCCTCCTCTCTCTCTCTCTCTGCCTGCCTCTCTGCCTACTTGTGATCTCTCTCTGTCAAATAAATAAATAAAATCTTTAAAAAAAAATTATAATAAAATTTTAAAAATGATGATGTCATGCTAACATAAGAAGGCTTGCTCATGATTAGTTACAGAATTCCAATTTCTTCTAAAATTGTGGGTACCAGAGTATGAGCCAAGGGCTACTGCTGACGCACATGTTGGCTGCTTTTCTTTTGTTGTTAAGTATTAACCATCAAAATACAATAATTTATTATTGTTTCTGGCTTGAATTGGACATTTACCTCAATGACATGCCTCACTGCTTTTTATTAGATTCAAAATAGTCTCTCCACTAAGGAGGTTCTGTCAACAGTAATACTAGGAAAAATAAAAACATATCACCTTCACATTCCAGCCAAATTGGGGGATCAGCTCCTAGCCTTGGTGAATGCTAGTCTCCTCTGTCTAAAAGGCTTTTCAGACCTCCCTCCTCTAGCTATGTTTCAGACCTCCCTCCTCCAACTGTGTTTAGGTGCCCAATGTCACCTTTGCCAGAAAGACTTAGCGAGATGCCCCTCATCTGTGCCCACCCCCACATCGCAACCCACGGAATGTCAATGCACAACAGCAAAACTACTTGTCCATCCTCCCCTCTAGACTGTATTCTCTTTGGGGACAAAGACTTTTATTTATTGTATTCTCCCCGTGCCCAAGAAATAACAGGGAAGGCGAGAGGGGGAGTGGGGTCAAGATAGAGGGAAGAAGGGTTAATTAACTAATGATGGGGGTAAAACCGAAGGAACAGCGGCAGGAAGAAGCCAGGAGGAGACGGGAAGCTAGAAAGCAGAGAGAAGAGGACAAGGTGGGGAGGGAGAGGCTTTTTCAAACCCTGCCCCCACCCTTCCCTTCAAAGGATGGCCCAGACCCAGTTAAAAATGCCTGCCAGAGGAAGTCACTGCTATTCATATTGAGGAAAAGAACAGTGACAGCCACTCTGTAAAGACAACGAAGTACCAGAAGGCTTGAAGATTATGAAATTCATCCTGTGTGTTAACTTCGTAAATTTACTAATTTACATGATTACCATGAAAAAATTCACTTTTCCTTTAATTTTTAAAGGTTTACTATACTCCTAAATGTGCATTTTCAAAAATTTTCTGGAATAAAATTTCTTTCTAAAAGAATTAAAATATGATTTAATATAAAGCTTTCACTATAACATATGCATTTTAATTTGATAATTAATTCTTTATAAATATATCAAAAAACTAAATAAAAACAAACTCAAAGATGATGACAATTTACGGAACATTTTACCTCACTGAATGAAAGGAAATTTTATAGAACTTATCAGGATAAGGGGACTGAAATTCACTGCTATGCCTTATATTTATTGGAGATAAAGTTCCATTGCTCTTTCTACGCAGCACAGAAACATAAATTCTTTACTCGTATGAGTTCCATAACAACATCCAGATCAACTCTTTACTGGAAGATAATGTTAGACATTTTAACTCTTTAAATATTTTTCACTTTTAATTTAACCTCTTACCCTAAATGCTGGATTTGCTCCAAGCTCCAACAAGCATCTCACAGTACTTGCGCACAAGTTATAAGCAGCGATATGCAGAGCTGTTCCAAAATTAAAGTCACTGCAAGTGGCATCTACATCTGCAATTAAACATCGCCAAGTATATTAACTAAAAATTTAAATTTAGCTATGATAATATAAAAGGAGACAGGTGGAATTGTTTTTTTTTTTCTGGTTGGGGTGGGGAGGGAGAACTCAACCCCACCCACTAGAAGCACCATTTCACAATGGAACCAAATCTTCATATTACAATCTAGTTAACCAAAATTTTCTCAGTACAATAAAATTTCACTATAACATGGGCTGGTATTATCATAGATTTTCCAGCTATCACAAACTAAACTCTATAAATTATATTTAAAATAAATAAATGGCAATAATTCATGTTTGTAAACGTAACGATCTTAACACAGTCTCTCATGAGCCTCTTGCATATATGTTGTGACAGCTACAATGAGGTAGTAAGGTGTAGGTCAGGAACCAGCCCATAGGCAAACACAACTCACCATCGACTTTTATAAACAGCGTTTTATTGGAACATAGCCACAAATATGTATTTATATATTCTCTATGGCTAGCTTCCTGATGTAACTGCAAAATCAAGTAGCTGCACTGGCCCACGAAGCTGACAGTATTTCCTACCTGGCCCTTCACATAAAATGTAGTAGGTAAAACAATGCAGAATTTTCAAATCGGGAATAAGTTAAAGACTAATTAAATGTACAAATCCTCTTAAATCATATTCATTTGTAATACTGTATTCAACAAATGAATTTGGACTTCATGGTAGGAAAAAAGAATCTTGCAATTCTAAGGACATTTTAATAACTTTCAATAAATCAATAGCATATAAGATGATATTCTTAGATACAAGAAATCTTCCAGATTTGGGAGTCCCATTTTGCATATTTTTGATAACAAGGGTTTAATATATCTGGTTCTACTGATTCTATTTTAATCTAAACCACACCGCCCCACATGAACTACCTACAATTGCAAACAACTAAAACATGCTCAGGACAAACCTTCTTGAGTTATTAAAGACACTGTAAAATCAAAAGAGGCTTTCTTCCTAACATCAGTCAAAAATTAGAAGGTAAAAGTTACAGATAAAATGGAAGACTATACAAAGCAGAGTGAGAAACAAACATTCTGGGAAATTTACCTACTGAATTGTTACTAAAACAAGTCTTCTATGAATATGGATAACACTGTATACCACTCAGCTTTAACTTAGAGTAATACTACTGCATTTGCTCTCATATTTTTCTCAATAGAAAACTGACCCACTGAGAGGACCAGAGAGAAAGTCAAAACACCAGCACTGTAATAGAGACTGTCTGATACTCAATTTCAGGATATTACCATCAAAATAGGAAGAGGGGTGGAAACCTGAATTTGTATCCTTCTTTAATCAGAGAATTTCAGAACCAAATGCCATCTAAAACACATTTTATGATTTCGATGCTTAGGACTGAAAGCTTTGTTGTTCTATTTCTGGCTACTCAAGACAAAAGAATTATATAGCACAGAGATTCAATTACACTTCATAAAATCCATGTTATATGGGGAATTTGCAGAGATATAAAAACCCAGAGAACACTGTCTTACTTTGTAACTCTTTATACTAAACCTTTTGTTTAACAACAGCAATTAATCTTTAGTAAAGATATTAAACTATTCCTGAGAAAAAATGTTCATATGGAACAAGATGGATTAGAAGCAGAAATCTCTTTGAATTTTAATTTTTATGCCACTAATAAAGTGTCAACTAAGAACATCAAATGGTTGGTGAGCTTACAGTACTTGCCTTTTGGTTTAGATGTCTTCAATATCACTTTTATAAGCTCAGGGACATCAAAATAAGCAGCATAGTGCAAAGCATTCATATTTGTCCAGCGACTCCGTAAACTAACATCTGCTCCCAGATCAATAAGTTGAGTTGCAAATTTTACAGCTGTATCAACATCACCTAAAGAAAGTTTTCTATATTATTTTTCTCCAGTACAACCGGAAGTTTCAATGGATAGCTAGCTACTACCTTATTTGAAAAGCCAGAGCAAATAGCATACTGAATCAACATACACACCTCAAAAATTTCACTTACAAGGAATTTTTTCTAAAAAAAATCATACTCAGAAATAGGGATAAACACTCAGTTGTAAAGATGTTCATCACAGTACTTTGTATTTGGAATAAAATTTTGAAACTAAACTACTTTATAAATAAATAGACTATTTTGTTCTAAAATAAAATTCTAAAAGTACAATAATATGAAATTGGTTAAATCATAAGTGATTCGCATACTAGGATACTATAAAGCCAATAAAAGCAATGCCCAGACCAGTGCTACTCAGCATGCTCTGTGCACCACTACCAGTCCCAAACTGTCATTTCTCTGTCCTTTGGGTAACCCTTTTCTTTTTCCCAATGCAATAATTTCTTCAGAATATATGAATTAAAATGTAATATTATTCCATCTGAAAAACAATTAGGCTTGTATTTTAAGTCTTTATTTGATTTTTCTTATTATAATTTCATTTGTTTTTGTTTTTGTTTTACAAAAATCAGTCCATGATGGATTGTAAGAAAAAAAAAGTCCTTCACTGTTAACAGCTTCTTAAGAAGCATTTATTGGACTACTGAAACAGGGAGAGATACTCACAATACATAGTTAAGTAACAGAGGCAGATTTATACATTGGTGAAGCACAGAACACCAATCTGGGAAAACATGCATATGTTAGGTATACAGGAATACTCCTTAGGCCTGAAAACTGGGGTCTGTGAGGACTGGGATGCTTGGAAAACAGCTTGGATTATCTAACCTTGCTGTAAACTCTCAGGAACATTCTAGAGTGCTACCAGTAACTCTCACCTACTGAGAATGCAGCTATGCAGCCTGTTCTAGAAAAGCTGGGAGGTGTCAGGAGACTAGAAAGACTCCCACCCCTGAGAAAAGAGGGGGAAGGGAACACAGTTTTGGGGAGGACCCAACTGTATGCTTGCCTGTTCAGGGGACGTTATTATCATCAGCTAGGTGCCCTCCCAGGGACTCTGGTGGCATAACACAGCTTATACAAACACAAATACAGATGTCTTAAGCCACTAGCTGATTCACCACACACTTACCGATACCGTGAGCTCCAGATTTGCAAGTGTAATGTAAGAGAGTCATATCCGTCAGTCCATCTCTGTCATTCACGTTGCAGCCTCTCTTAAGAATCTGAGGAAACCAAGAAGATGTGACAACATGATGACTGAACACTGATTTCAAACCCACACTGGGAATTAAGTTAATCCATCCTATCAGAATTAGTTCTCAATAAAATGAGTAGCTAGAACTGGCTTCTCTTAAGGATAAATTTTAAAGTCTACATCCAATAGCAATAATGAAAATAATTTGTCACTAGACTGAAGGAAAATCTTAAAGACCATTTCCAGGTAATCTGGCACTCTAAGTATGTCCCTTAGCCTCTCAAGGGATAAGCAAAATTTTCATTCTAATGGGTGTAATGGTATTTGAAAAAATATGTAAGCTCTCTCTTCTTACATGACAATATGCAGGTCAAAAAACCCAATTATTCTTTCTTGCTTCCTTCAAAAAATCAAACATTTTTGAAAACTATATTGAAGCCTACATCTTTACCAGACCACCCAAAAGTATAGATAAAACATGTTGGTAATCAAATCTCCTCATGAAATGTATTTTTTAAAGTCTACAGAATAAAGGTGTACAAAGAAAGGAAGTATGTTATGTATGAGTCTCTAACATCAGAATCTGTAACATCAGAACTTTAGGCATAAGCAAGTGAGGAGCATGAGGGAACAATAGAAAGAAGGAACAATACTAACTCAACTGCCCCATGCAAAGCCTAGAGATACAAAGAACAAACATCAGAATTTTTAAAAGATTTTTCATTTACCATCACCTTTCCATTCAGATGGTGGGGTCTGCTCGGGGGGAAGGTTGGGAGCATCTATACAATTAAAAATCCTAACAATACAAAATGTAAAATGGAAGAATTCCTTACCTCATTGCCAATAATGTCAATGTTTTGTTGGACCTGAGGAACCCACTGTCTTAAAATGGCAAATAATTCTGATACAGAAGTTTTGGGATCAAAGAGAATTTCCTGGCATGATGTATCATTAGGATCAAAGAAAGAAAACTCTGTTTGAAATAAAAAAAAAAAGGTGTAAATTAAACTTATTAAAAGTGCCAAATAAATATATTGAAAATAATAAAAATAAGATTAGGGCTTAAATGATGAAGATATTTTTATTTTTTTATTTTTTTATTTTTTGATACAGATATTTTTAGATGTAAGAAAAAGTAGGTTTACATTAAGCAATTTTCAGAACCAAAGTCAAAAGAGCCAAAAAATATGCAGCATTCCTGAATTGTTGTGGGAAAGAGATTTCTGGGCACCATACCACATTTTATTAGAGACAGAACAAAAAATGTGAGCGCACCAGTCTCAGACCTTGAACTTTCCAACAACTACTTCTAAGGCACAGAAAATCTGTCAGATTTTATCAATATTTTCAGCTTTCACAACATAAATATGGCATGAACAGTAGACTCACATCTATAATTAAAACACACAGAAAAGGGGGAAATGCCAAAATATCAACTGGCGTGCAATTTTATATAAATTCTTTTTACTTCTCTGTGTTTACTTAATTTTTCTATAAGAGACAGGCATTACCCTCTACCCCCTGAAGACGCGTGATAACCGTGATGCCAACTGACAAGGGACCGACAGCTGGTGATGCAGAAGTGAAACCCTGGGCCAGAGTGACGGGGTGATTTGGGGATGTGTATTAGTAAAAACATGGAATACTAGCAAAATTGAACATGATTGAAATACGTCTTAAAACTTTTCTAAGATTCACAGAAAACTTTGGTCAGCCTATGGTTAAAGAAGAGACTGGAAGAAAATCAGATTCTACTATCTCAAACAAACCAAAAAAAAAAAAAAAAAAAAAAAAAAAGGTGGGGGGAACAGGCAGGGAGTCTAAAAAACCAGAAGTATCTAAGGGAGGAAAGCATGAGAGAACCAACATTCGCTGAGTACTTACAACTTACCAGACACCCTACACATCCTCACAAGCACCCTACCTGGGAAGTACTATTATTCTCACTTTGCAGGTAAAGAAACCAAAGCTCAGACTAAATCATACTTGCTCCAAGTCACACAGCTAGTAATTGGCACATCTGGGGGTAGAAAACCAGATCTGTATCCAAAGTCTATATTGTGCTGACTCTGTAAGAGAATTCACTATTGAAGTCAGCTTTTAATAACATACATGAGTAGCAGGATTCATGTTGGTTTTTTTAATGCTCTTTGCATTTGTATATATTTTCCAAAATCATACTATATACACATAATTCATACTTTAGAATCAGGGTAACTAAAAGGTGAGTGGAAAAGCACAAAACCAAGTGTGCATATGAAGGGAGAGCTGCGGTCTGCTAGAGAGAATCAGAAAAGCGAAAACTAAAGTGACATACTATCTAAAATATTTGACAACAGAATGGCCCTCTAGGTACAGAAAGGAAGACTTAGAAAAGAACAAGTATCCAATAGAGAGAAGAACCTTGCATGGTTTCTTGAACACAGTTTTGGGTAAATTTCTTATAATAGCAGCTGACTAGATGGGGTGGGGGTCGGGGTATCTAACTGATTATTCAATAAATATTTATGGATCAGTCCCTTTTCTAAGCATTGGGCATTGATAGGGGAGAAGTTTCTAAATATATACCTAGAGACTCTTCGGAATGTGTCCACAGGAGACACGTTCAAGAATTTTTATTCTAGCATCAAGTATAATGGCAAAAAAGCTGGGCTGAAACATCTCTCCTTAAAGGAATGGATAGAATTGTTATACTCTATTTTTTGCTTTTTAACAACTAAAGAAATGAATTAGATATCTAAATCATGAGTTGATAAGGCTAGGTTTCAAAAAACATACAGATTGATAAATTAAGCTGCAGAATAATATGCAGTTTCTATCATTTACATAAAACTACAAATACACAGAACAATACTACATATCACTTAAGTATACCCATTTATGTAATAAACATCTAATAACATGGTCTGGAATATTCATACTATATATATGATATTGGTTGCCTCTGGAGAGCAAGGGGAATAGAACCAAAAGAAAATAGAGGCAATTTCAACTTTAAGGCTTTCTTGTAACTAAAAAATAAAAGAGCTAAAGGAAAAAATTACAAAAGTGGTAATATTTATCCTTTCTGATGATAGATATACGTGGCTTATATGTTTGCTACTATATTTTGTGCATTTTTACATGATTTCCTATTTTTTAAAAAAGGAAAAACAATGGAAAAAGCATCCCATACACAGTATCAATGGAAGTAGCAGACATGCCAATGAATGTGTGAGACTTCTTTATAGAAAACTGGAAGAGGAAAGTTGACTTCAGTGAGTGAGACACATCATGTTATGGAACTAAAAAATATCTAAAGCTGCCAATTTTACCAAGAACAATTATTTAAAATAATTTCAACTCTAATCAATATCTCACCAGGATTTATTTGTGAGAGGAGATACAGAATTACTCTATGGTTCATCAGTAGCAGAGTTTTCCAAACATAAACTTAGATAGGAATCAGGTAGGGATGTTGTTACAATGTTAATTTTGGGAACTGTCCCACTTTATGTCAGGATGGATATAATTTCAACTCTAATCAAATCTAGTCATTAGGACTAGATTTACTCTTCCACCTGAAACATCAAAAAACAAACAAACAAAGGAAATAGATAAAATGCAGATTTCAAGGACACTGGACATCAAAGCAATGGAAGACAGTGATCATAAGAGACAGGATACAAATAAGGTGTGTCTTACAATTTCCCCAACTATCTGCCTTGAGAGTTTCCAGGTCCCAATGCAGAGAGAGGGGAAACCAAGAGAAGCACAGAAGACTCTCTGAGTTACAGAGACAACACTGAGACCCAAGGAAATCCACAGAATAGAGAGCTAGAATTCACAGAAAAGAATATCAGAGAGGAGAGAGATACACAGCAAGAGAACCCCAAAGATCTATGAAAGGTCTTACAGAGTGTTTAATATATGCTTGTGAGGAAAACTTGAAAGAACCATCCCAACAGATTAAAAAGATTAGAGCCCAGTGCTCATAAAGGGCATAAAACAGTACCTGTTCAGATGAATGGATAAAGACGATATGGCGCATGTACACACACACACACACACACACACACACACACCGGAATATTACTCAGCCATCAAAAAGAATGAAATCTTGCCATTTGCAACGACATGGATGGAACTAGAGGGCATCATGTTAAGTGGCTTAAGTCAGTCAGAGAAAGAAAAATATCATATGATTTCACTCATATGTGGAATTTAAGAAACAAAACAGATGAACACAGGGGAAGGGAAGGAAAAATAAGACAAAAACAGAGAGGGAAATAAACCATAAGAGAGACTCTTAACTATAGGAAACAAACTGAGTGTTGCTGGAGGGAAGATGAGCGGGAGGATGGAGTTACTGGCTTATGGGCTTTAAGGAGGGCACCAGATGGAATGAACAATGGGTGTTATACACAAGTGATGAATCACTAAATTCTACCTCTTAAACTAATAATACATTATATGTTAATTAAATTGAATTTAAATTTAAAATAAGTAAATGAAAGAAAAGAAAAATAAAATAGTGCCTCTACCCACAAAAAAGACTAGAAAAAAAATTCACAGGGCACTGGGTAGAATCCTGAATACTGAGGAATAATTGGCCACAGATTAGCACTACTCCAGAACCACCTAACAAATCATAACAAGACCTGAAAGGGCCAAACTATTTCCAAGGAACTTAACTGCATCCCACAACAAAATTCAAGAACACTTACAGGAATAAAAAAATATCCAGCACCCAACAGGTAAATTCACAATCTCTGGCATCCAATCACAGATTGCCAGGCTTGTAAAAAAAAGGGGAAAACATGAACCATAATCAGGGATAATCAACTGAAACAGACCTAGAGTTGAAACAAAACTACAATTAACAGAAACGAACATTACAACAGCCATTATAACTGTATTCCAAATGTTCAAAGTTTAAGTGGAGACATGGATGACATGAAAAAGACCCAAATCGCACTTGAGAGAGGAGAACAACAGCTGTGATGAAAACTGCACTGGATGAGATCAGCTGATCACACATGACAGACGAAAAGATGAATGAACTTGAAGACATAGTAACAGAAACTATTCAAAATAAAACACAAAAAGAATTTTTTTAAATACGAAGAAAAGCATCAGTGAGTTGTGGGACAACTTCTAGTGGTTTAATGTTCATGTAAACTGGATTGTCTGAAAGGGTCATGGGGCAGAAAAAAATATTTGAAGATATGATGATCTCCCAAACTTGATGAAAACTGAAACCAACAGGTCTGAGAAGCTTCACAGGCCCCACACAGAAGCACATAAAGAAAATCACACCAAGACACATCATAGTAAAATCGCTCAACACCAGAGATAAAGAGAAAATCTCAAAAGCAGCCAGGGGACACACACACACACAAAAAGTCATTACATTCAGAAAAATAAAAATTACAGCAGATTTCCTATCAGAAACAATGCAAGTAAAAAGACAATGGAGCAACATCTTTAAGCACTGAAAGAAAAAACTATTAACCTAGAATTCTATACTCAGCAAACCTATTTCTGAAAAAAGAAGGTAACATAAAGATGTTCCTAGACATCTAAAAGCTGCAGGCGTTCCTCACCAGCAGATCTGCACCACATGAGATGTTCAATGAAGCCCTTCAGAGAGAAGGAAAATGGAATATCCAGGAAATCTAGATCTGCACAATAGAATAAAGAACACTAGAAAACATAACTAAATGGGCAAATAAGATATGTTACCATTACTTAAATCCCTTTAAGAGGTAACTCACTCTTTAAGGAAAAACAGTAACAATGTGTCATGGGGTTTATAACATACGTGATATGCATTCTGTGTAATCTGGATTCCAAAACTCTTCATATAGCCTTGCAGGGTAACCACCTGGAGAATCAACACTGACATGCATGTCTAACCTGTGGTTTGTGCAGTTGGTTTTTCTTTATTTCTTGTTTTAATCTCATTATCAGTCTCACATTCAATGGCTCTCATCACACTCAGGATAAAATACAAATTCCTTACCAAGGCCTCAATAATCCTGCATGATCTGCCCCCTGCCTTCCTCTCCATCTCTTCTCCTGTCATTCTGCCCCTCAGCCACTATGCCTCTCAGCCACCATGGTCTTCCATTAATTCTTAGGATATACCAAAGTTTCTTCCCCCCTGTGCCTTAACATCCTACTCTTCTGCCTGGAATACTTCTTTCCAGGCTCTTCTTGTGACCAGCTTCTTCTGACTCCAGACAACCACCCCATCTGCAACAGACACTCTGAATCATTATCCCCCTCACAGCACCCTGCTTCTGTTCTCCACAAAATTCATTATAATATTTATTTTTTTATTAATTTGTTTATTGTCTTTCCCCACTAAAATGTCTGCCTCAGTCACTGTGCTATCCCCAGCATCTAGGACAGTACCTGGCATATAATGGGCCCTCAATAAATAATAAATACAATTCAGGATGCCCCTTTACAAGGGAACACTGACTACACTGTACCAAGAAGGAGACGACTAGAATGAAAAGGGTCTAGAAATCCTGACACTGAGGGACTGATGAAGGAACCAGAAACATGGAGCCTAAGGAACGACAGGCTAAATAAAAATATTCAAATTACCTCCAAACATTTGAATGCTCTCATATAAAGAAGTATGTTCCACATATCAAAAACAAGCATCAATTGGCCAAAGTTTCAAGAAGACATATTTTGAGTCTATATATAAAAACAACTTTATCACAACTAAAACTTTTTAACCATGAAATGGACTGTTTCATTAGTTCCCCACTACTGAAGTTATCCAAGTGGCTGAGTGGTTATTCATCAGAGATCCTGAAAATAGAACCTCTATACTAAGAAGTTATGAGTAGGGAAAGTTGACCTACAGGTCCATTCAGATTCCAAGAATGTATAATTCTAAGCATATAGGCAATGTTTAATTTCAGTTTACAAAGGGGCCAATGGCCATTATCGCCTTACATTTAATGTATTTATTCAACAAACACAGACTGAGCAACTAATCAACAAATCACTAGTTAGTCCTATGAAGGTAAACAAAAACAAAGCATGATTGCTACTCCATCCCAAAACCTAGGAAAGGAAATAAGACAATTGTGACTCAGGATAGAACGAAGTAAGTGCCATAAGTAAGGCACAAAGTGCTTTAGTAAAGGTTTTTCCTGCATAATTGATTTTGTTATATCCGAAAATAAACCCAGTCCATGTGTTATAAAAGCTGCAAATAACTCCCAGGGTCAAGGCACAAGTTTTATGCAATACTTTTGATGATTGCACAGCAAGCTGCTTTAGAACCTGAACTTAGAGGTGAGTAATTATTAGAGTAGATATGACTAAAGAGATAAATTCCCCAACTAATAATTTTAAATCTACTAACATTTAAAAATTGTATTTCTGAACAGAAAATAATAATAATAAATAGAAAATGCATGATCTCTGCCTCCAAAACAATTTGAAATGATGACCCAATACTTTACTTGAAAAATTCTAACTATACGAGAAATGTAACAAATCCTTTAAATTTATCTCCTGGTTTTCTTTTATTCCTTTATCTATGATCTGATAAAATATAGTTCTGGGGAAATAAGCCTAAATAGATAAAAGCTAGAATAGCTATAAATTTATATTTTACAAAGGAGATTTAAGTGAACTGATTTAAATACAAACCAATCTTACTCCACATTCCAAGGAAAGGTCTCATACTCTCCTCCTAAGTACATGGCTTTTCTTTTTTTTTTGTAGTTTTACCATATTTGTGTATACATTATAATTACAATGGAAGACAAGTGAGACAGGATCCAAATTATGCTTGCTTATGTACTGAAACACACAATTTGTTACATCGTCCCCCAAATTTGGATCATTTCAGCAGTGATTATTTGGTAAATTAGATCCTAGCATTTCAGACACAGGAGGGCCCTTAGAGATGGCTAGCTCATAATATTTTGCTGTGTCTTAATACATGGTTTTTTAAGCAAGTCAGTATATTTAACCAAAATAAATACATCAATAGCAAAAGAATGCAAGATGTCTAGCACCACTGCATTCTAAAATAAGATCCTCTAAATCTATCATGGTGCTTAAAATGAACATTTTTGCATAATAAAAATGCTGACAGCAAAATAAAGCATTTAGCTTAAGAGGCAGAAAAAAGCAATAAACAATTGTATTTTTGAAAAAGGAAAACTAGCAATTTTATGAAAACCATGGCAAAGGATTTCAGGAAAGATTATGAATACAAAAAGGGCATTAGACAGATGTCAAGTCTCCAGGCTGTAGGAAATACACACAGCTACTCAACGTACCGCAGTCCGAAGGCATTGGTGCTGCAGAAATGGAAAAAACAACTGGTGTCTCAGAACCTGGAAATAAAAACGGGTATCTTCCGATCAAAGAATTTCCTTCTACTGGAAAATCTGGAAGGTCCTCTATGGTCATCTTCTAGAAAGCCACCTTTAATGAGAGAGAGAAAAAAGTCAACCTATTACATTTATATGCAGCTTAAAATGATTGACTTCAATCACAATAAAAGCATACTTTCTTTTAATATATAACCTACTGATATTTTTTTAAGATTTTATGTTTTAAAGTAATCTCTACACCTAGCATGGGACTCGAGCTTAGAACCCTGAGAGCAACTGTCACATGTGCCCCCGACTGAGCCAGCCAAGCATCCCAACCTACTGACACCGTACACTTCAACCTTCAAGAATCTCTTTCAGAGGGACACCTGGGTGGCTCAGTTGGTTGGGTCACTGCCTTCAGCTTAGGTCGTGATCCCAGCGTCCTGCGATCAAGTCCCACACCGGGCGCCTTGCTCAGCGGGGAGCCTGCTTCTCTCTCTGCCTGCTTGTGCTCCTCCCCCTCTCTCTCTCTGACAAATAAATAAATAAATAAAATCTTTAAAAGAAAAAAAAAAAAGAATCTCTTTTAGAGAGGAAGGGGAAAAACAAAACTTCCTTCTAGCAAACTGCTGAATATATGTTGCTTCCTACCTCTCTTATAGACATGTAATCTTTTTAGACAAAGCCCGGCAGTAATAAAAAGCTATGTATTACCCAATAATAGGTGAAAATTTTTTTTAAATGCTGAGTTAATCTAAATGGGTGAAGTTCTCTTTACTCGCAGTAATTAGGGACATAATATCCCTTGTAGATATATCTCTATCTGACACAGGGTCTGACACAGGTTATATTACCTATCATCCAGTAATAGCTCTTGTCGTATGCTCACCACATGAAAATCATCTACTTTAGAATGTTCTCATTGTTTTCTGAAATCCCAGAAAACTTCACTGAAATGAATTACATCGCTTATACAAATACGGACCTAAGAGCTTACTGGTATTGTTCACTTCTTACCAATGTACAAGACCTCTTCAGTCTACCCCAGCAGGAGCTGGAAGGCCATGCTTTGTAAACACATTACTTATATTACCTTCTTCCCAAGGAGCATGAGAGCTTAGAATCAATGTGCTCTAAAGGGGACCGCTGTTGCAGCCTAGCTCATTTGGAAATGGCAGAGAAAATGTAAACTTGAACTAGAAAGGCAAAAAAGCATCCAGTTTTCTTCTGTACCAAATCTTTAAAGTCTGAAGTATTGTGAATCTGTATATGTTTTAAATATAAGCAAAAACCATATTTCAAAAACTAAATAAAAATGATTTTTCAACCATCTTAGTAGAAAGAATAAATCAAGATAGTTAACTGCTAGCTTACTCTACCAGCTAATGACGTGCCACATATTACCCAACGTGTGTTCAATTATACTCCATACGCCAGTCCTCTATCTAACGTAACCATCTTTACTCCACCATCACCACGCTGTGCTAAAGAACAGCCACCTGTCTGAGCCAACTGATTCCTTGCCAACTTGACTCATATGTTTTCTGAGAGTAGCAGGAACTGGTCAAGAGTACAGTGATTTCTTTTTCTCATGAAGTACATGTTTTTATGGTTGTGTGGATTCTGTATTAAAGGACCTAACCCAGTGTTAACTATGTTAAAGGAACTCAAGTTCTCTTGCATGCTAAAGTTACTTGCCACCCAATACTTTGAATCATTTTGATGGTAACTCTGCCGCATAAACAGAGAAACAATAAGGAACTGGTACCACACAGCAAGGTGATCTTCCTCAAATACTTCAATTCCAAAAAGTAACACACACCCCAAAGATGGCCCTTCTTCAATATTACAGCTTCTCAGTGCTAAAAGTAACTTGGGATTTCTAAGTTTCGGCCTCTACTTCCTTGGCAGTAAATTTGGGCAAAAAGTTCTAAACAGCATATGAAGCTTCCTTTGAAGTCAAGGAACAGAGGCAGCTCTTCTCCCCATGGGCCCTGTCCCTGTGCTTTAATAAAACTTACCTCTTTGGCACCAAAAATAAGTAAGTAAATAAAAATAAGAAAAAGTCAAGGGACAGAAACAAAGCTCAGTAACTATTAAGGAACCACTATGAACAAAGCACCACACTGTTCTAGATATTTCAGAGAATACAGACATGAGGAACAGAGAGCCCATGCTTGCTCGGTAGCTTACCATTTACTAGGATGAATAAAATAACCACGGACAATGAGAATGGGATACATTCTTTAACATAAGGGCAATGAACAATTGCCATCGGGGCCCCTGACAATTAGAAATGGTCTAATGAAGAAAACATCTCCCCAGGTGGGTCTTGAAAGATGAGTGGGCAGACACCAGGGCAGAAATTTCAAAGACGAGCACACTGAAGAAACTGTGGGCTGGAGCTCGGGCAGTCTAGGCACACCGTTAAACAGGAAGGGTGTAATGGTTTTTAGGACTATAGTTGGGAGTATTTTATATGCCTGATCGAAGACCAAACCACTTAATTCCACAAGCACTGGAAACCCCTGATTTTTTAAAGGGAGAGTGTCCTGATTCAAAGTGTGTTTTAGGAAGATTAATCTGACTGCAATCACACTTTGGAACTCAGGTATGTTTTTTTATACTCCCAATTCTCCAGCCAAGTGATTAAGTGGCTATGTTTCTGAATTGATTAAGAGGAAGCCACCTTTAAAAACCTCCCTTTCAAAGGGTAGAGATTCTCATCCAAAAATGTTTTTTGAACGAGATCCTGAGATCACCTGTCATTTCCCTGCAGGCTAGAGATCCCGGGAGATCCTTAAAGAACTGTATCTTATACAACTACAACTTGCCACAGGAGCTAGACTAGTGTCTTACCTATTTATTACTCAAATCCTTGATTCAGGGTGGAAAGATGACTCATTGAACAAGATGTAATAAATGTCATCATTTTATATGTTAGGTACTTTAAGCCCAGAGAAACTACAATATCACCTGATCAATGTACGGAACATTCTTTGGACTTTGTGTCTGCCTTGCATTTTTCCCTAGTCCCATTTCCTTTCCTTTATGAAAAACTCAACATTCTACCTTTTGCCCACTTAAGAAAACTGCACATCTCTAAAAACCTTGGTCAAGTTTTAGAACCCTTTCTGCAAGCAGTCTCTGGATCTGAAGATCTAGGACACTTGGGATCTGGATCAAACTTAGTCAAACCAGAATCCAATTCTCCAAACTGATTCAAACAGGAATCTCATCCTACACCATTACCCCCAAACCGGCTCTGAGTAAATGCAACTTGTAACATGGCTCTAGGAGCTCATTTTCCAAGGATTCCTGGCCCATTCCCTAATACAGAATGGGGGTGAGTGGAGATGCCCAGTAATTTCTTCAGAGTGGTTCGGGGCTAGTAGGCCTCACTAAGGAACCTCACTGAGGTCAAGAGACTCTCTTGGTTTTATCTAGAATATGGTTCAAAGGCAGCATCTCTGAGCTATTCAATGAACACGGTATCTAAGCTGTGTCCACACAAGTTGGAATCATGAGGCCTTTCAGTTCAAACTCATATTGTATCTCGCCATGAGTCTTTATATTCACTAGACTCCCAGGAAAGTACTATAACTGAAATAAGCATTTAAACCATATCTCTAAGTATCCTTTAAAAATTAAAAATAGAAAAAATAAAAAATAGAATTACTACATGACCTAGTGATTCCACTACTTGGTATTTAATCAAAGAAAATGAAAATGCTAATTCAAAAAAATATATGCACCCTGTGTTTATTGCAGCATTATGTACAATAGCCAAGATGCAGAAACAACCCAAGGGTCCATCCATAGATGAATGGATGAATATGTGTGTGTGTGTGTATTTGTGTGTGTGTGTGTGTGTGTGTGTGTGATATTGGTCATAAAAAACGAATGAGATCTTGCCATTTACAACAATATGGATGGGCCTAGAGGGCATAATGTTAAGTGAAATAAGTCAGAGAAAGATAAATACCATATGAGTTCATTCAAATGTGGAATATAAGAAACAAAACAAAGGAACAAAAAAGGGAAAAAGGTTCAGGGAGGTGGGAGCAAAAAGAAGAAAGGAAGGAAGGAAGGAAAAACTCTTAAATACAGGGAACAAACCAGTGATTGCTAGAGGGGAGCTGGGTGGGAGGTGAGTGAAAAGGATAAAGAATATGAAGAATATACTTACCACGATAAGCAATGAATCATATACCGAATGTTGAGTCACACACACACACATATATATAAACACACACACATATATATACATATCTATAAAACACTGTTAATTATACTTTAATAAAAGATGATAAAAATGATTTATGTAGAATCTCCAGTTACCCATTTATTTTTTACATACATGCATCTGTTCAATCACTAAACAGGTATTTACAGTATTTAATACTTAGCTGACACTGGGCTCTAGAGAGATTATAAAAGACACCTGCCCTCAAGAAGTTCATTTAGTCACTCAACAAACATTTACTCAGAATTTCTAAGTTCTAGGCTGAAGCAAAGGGAAAGAAAATAGCTATGCCCCTATCCTCACACAGATTAGGGCCTAGTACAGGATTCCTATAAGAAAGCTGTAAGTACTATATAGTTGTAACAAGTGCTGGATTCAAGAAGGCCAGTGGAAGCTTCCTGAAGGACTAAAAATTTATAGCTGCGGTATCCAAGTAGGTAGCTTCTAGACACATGTGGCTATTTAAATTAAAAAATCAGTTCTTCCATTGCTCTAGCCTCGTACGAGTACTTAAAAGCCACAAGTGGCTAGTGCCTACCCCATTGAAACAGGGCAGAAACATTTCCCTCCTTGAAGAAAGTTCTACTAAATATCACTGAAGCAAAGCAGTGCTGCTCAAACTCCAGATAAGAAAATAATAAACAGCAAGAAACAAATAAAGGTTAACAAACAAAACGAGCCAATAGCAGCGCAACTGATTATACATAATTAACAAGGGAACAGTAAGCCTAAAAGTAACCAGATATGTGTAGGTTTAAACAGAGCTGATTCTATAACATAAACATCACTAGTACATGTTTCAAAATTAGAGGTGTTATAAACAATAAAAGACAACATATAAATATCACTTTTTTAAAAGGCCCTGCTGGTGGGAACTGTATCTGGTAAATCTGAAATATCTGAAATAAACATTACAAATACTATGCCACTTGCTAAATCTTCTATACAATCGAAATAAAAATTTTCATTACGTTTCCAAATCTGATCTTACAGCCCTGGTAGTCCATTATCAAACGAAGGCAATAAAAATGCATATTAATGTTAGCAAAGTAAGATGCATTCTGCATAACAGAAACGCAGAAAGCTAAACTTCTGCCATTTTTAATGCCCTGCTTTTCGTCCATCGTTGCTTTATGTCCCGCACCGCCTGATATCCTGTCTTCTAGACGACCTACTCCAAATTTTGCAGAAGATTCACAAATATCAATGTGAAAATGAAGTACAAGTATTTGGGGGATGTTTCCAAGGAGGAGAGTGTTTCCTGACTCAAATATTTCAAATGCACCGATTGATACTATGATATTGCTACAATATGAACCACAGCCGAGCTGGGAACATAGAGGAAGTTATTATCCCAGGAGAATATCATCCTCTGATACATATCAAAACATTGTCTCAGTTTAAATCCAAACTGCCTCTTGAGTCTCTGCATGAACGAATCACCTGACATCTAAAAGAAAGCTGACATTATAAACCCATCAATCTACTCTACAAGGATGAGGTCTCAACCCTGTCTCTGTGTAGAGCAGGTCTCCGTGCCAGGGCTCCCCCCAACTTCCCTTCCCCATTCCCACGACTTAGAATTAAGGAATCTCGGGACGGCCAAAGACCGGAAGCAAAGTCACTGGGTTTCGCGTCGCATTCCCCCTGGCACAGGTTTCTCCAACAATCTACGAAGCCGGGGGAGGCCCGAGAGCCAGGAGGAGGCCCGCCGCAGGAAAAAGACGGAGGGCGGCGCGGCGCACGCAGCACCTCGGCGCGCGGGTGGCGCTCCCAGGGCGCCCGGGCGGCCGGGGCTGCGGCGGAAAGGGGGTAGGGGGTGAGCAACCAAGAGGGTGCGCAACCAAGACCCCGCGCCGCACCTCATCCGAAAGTTAAAGCGCCCACCTCCCCGAAGGTGGGCCGCGTCGCCCCCGCCCCCGGCGCCGCCCCAAGGAGGCCTGCGGGCGCCCGCGACACCTGCACCACAGGACGCGGCCGCGGGGCTCCCGGCGCCTCCGCGCCGCCCTCCCAGAGCCGCCAACCGCCCCTCGGCCACCGCGCCCCCGCCCAGCCGGCCCGGAGCCCCTGCGCGCTCCCGCCCCACCTGCTCCTGCGGTCCTGTCTGGGCGGCCGGCCGCGAACGCGGAGTCACGGAGGCAAGGCCGAGAGGCGCGCTCCTCCGCCGGTCTCCGCTGTCCCGCCGCGCTGCCTCCCGCCGCGCCGCTGCCCGACCTCGGCCGGCCCCTCCCGCCTGCCGCCTCCGCGCGCGCCGAGCCGGGCCCCACGCGGGGTCGGCGCGCGCGCAGTGCAGGCGCCCCGGCCGCGCGCAGGCCTCGGCCCCAGCCCCGCGCACGCGCCGGGATCCGCGAGGGTTCGTGGGGAGGCGGGTGCTGCGGAGGCCGGGAGCGCGCCCCTGTGCTCGTGCGTATTCTGTCTGCGCCCCCGCGGCCCCCCAGCCCACGCAAGGCGGGGGGACTCCAGGTCAGGACTGTCTGGGGTTAAGCTTGCGTGGCGGTGGTGCTGCTGTGACATTTTCACCGCAGCTCGAGGGAAGCTCTCGGAGGAACCCCGCCGGGCCCGGGGCAGTGAGCCGGGGAAGCTGCCCTTGGCGCGCTGTATTTCTTCATTAAAGCCCTAAGTCCTAAGCTAACCTCTGGGGCTAGGAGCGCCCTCACGGGCATCTCAAGGGCAGCGATGGCGTCTTCCCTGTTTGGGGGCTCCCCTGTGTCTAACTCTGTGCATGGCCCAGGGTAGGTCCATCAGCCTGTTTGAAGGTCTTACCGTAAAAAGCCCACTCCGTGGTATACCCAAATTGAATAATTACCTCTGAAGGTGTCAGTGTAGAGGCAGAAGAGGAAACTGGAGTAGTCATCCCAGAACTTTTTTTCCTATACTGCTTTGCTCATTTCTTATCTTCGTCTCTCTTGGTCCCCGGTCCCATCCCCCAAGAGCCAGCAGGTGGTGAAACTGTGACAACTAACAGACTTAAATGCTGACATCCTGGTTCTCCATCATGCAGAGAAGGAAAGGTGTTGCCTGACACTTAATGAGTCCCCTTAATGAAGGAACTTAATGAGTCCATTGTTTCCCCATGACTGAGGTTTATAACACTGAATCACTGGTGTTACACTATAACAACTCTCTCTGAGGCCTTTTTGTTCTGGCTCTGATGTACAGATTAGTACAATGCGCTTCTGTGTTCACCAAGCACAGCGCCTGGCCATAGCAGATGTTGAACGCATGAACGTCTCTGTGTCTGCAGGAGCAGAGGTAAGTGCCGGGGGCCCACCAGAGCATCTTTGCCTGTTTGAATCATCCATTCCAGGGACTAGAAAAGGCCCCCTTCCAGTCGCTCGAGTCTCCCTTATGGCATCCTTTCACCAAATGGCCATAGTTGAAAGCCTTCAGTAACCAGAAACTCACTTCCTTTGAAAACAGCCATTTTATCACAGATCAACCTTGTTGACAGGGACTTCTTACCTTGAGCTAAACCCAGCTCTCAAATTTTCCTTCTTACTGGGTTTCTAGCCTGGGAGTTTCCAGATCATGTCTGACTCCAATTCAAGGTATCCAGGACAAGCATTCCCTATCCCTTAGCTGCTCCTTTTAAGAAACAGCAAGATCCACCAGCATGTTAAAGGACTCTAAGATGCGCCCCAGCTTGTCTAGAGCTCACAAATGAACAGGAGTATCCTGTTGCATGCAGAGAGGATAAAAACTCTTACCTCTTTCTAGGTCCTATGCTTCTTTTAGCACAGCTCAAAATATCAAAAGACTTGTTTGCAGGAGTCCCATTACCTTGTTAAATGGGGTGGGACATACTGCCAACTGAAATCGGTAGAACTTGTGCAATATTTAAACACCGTGACCATCCCACAGTCCCTGGTCAGCTGCCAGTTTCTCTGTGCCTGCAAGTTTAGCATCTTCATGCACTCTCAGGGATGATAATGGGACACAGATGCTTCCTCCCTTTGGGGCTTCCACCTCCCTCTCCCTGATCTCATCTTACCCTGTTTTTTTGTCTGACCCCACCCACCTCTTGAACTGGTTGAAAGAAGGCAATCTGCCTTTGGTTGGCTTTCAGCAACTTTAAATGAGTCTTATTGTCGATGAGCCACAAAAACTCAGAAAGATCTGTGTGTAACAGAAGTTTCCAGAGATATACGCTTCACTTTTATTGCTGATTTAAGTTATCCCTCCAAGACACCACTATTAGTAGGTGACAGGGTGTGGCTAGCTGAGTTGTTTTTAACTATAATAAAACTTTTCTGTTAGAACCAGTGCGGTCACACTTTTCTGCTACACCTAAATACAAAATAGTTGAGAGGCAATTTCCCAGGTTAACAAGCCATTAGGGGGAGACTCTCCTACTCACCTGGTTGCCTTTGTCCAACACAAAGGCAACACACACACACACACACAACACACATACACACACACAATTGAGTTTACACCATAAACCATCACTAAGATGGTTCATGGGGTAATATTTCCTAGAACACCCCATGGATCATACAAGTATGACTGGGTATTGCCCATTTAAAAAGAGTTGGACTGGGCAGTGACATAGGGCCAGAACCTGGAAATTGAACCATCTACTGGGATGTAGGCTTATGGGGATATGGTCTAGCTGCACCTGCTAAGATGCAGTTATATCTAAGGCCCAGCAAGGTCCCCAGACAACAAGGTTGTCCTAGGAGGGTGTGATCAGCATTGGTGATCATGGCCCCAAGAGGTGATCAGCATTGGTGATCAGCACCAGCGTGGAGAAGGGGCAGTGCTGACTGACTACTACATGGCCCTCACCAGTGGGATTTTACTTCCTTCACTTTACAAATGAAGAAACAGACTCCAGGAGATTGTAGAACTTGCTCAGTGCACTCCGGGACAGAAAAAGATTCAAGCCTAAGTCTATCTGATGTAGAGCCCTGTGTTGATCCACAGGAGTTTGTGTTTTCTATTTTGTATTACCTGCACAGGGTCTCCTTTTGTGCATTCAGGACTCAGAAATGCTGTGTCACACAGCATGGATCATTCAGAAATTCAGTCAGGCAGTCAGAAAGTCAGCATCAACTGCTAGAGATTTACCCCAAAGATACAAAGGCAGTGATCTGAAGGGGCACCTGCACTGCAACGTCTATGGCAGCAATGTCCACAATAGCCAACTATGGAAAAAGCCCAGATTCCCATCAGCAGATGAATGGATAAAGATGTGATACACACACAGACACACACACACATATACACATAAAAAAAATGAAATCTTGCTATTTGTAATGACATGGATGAAACTAGAGGGTATTATGCTAAGTGAAAGAAGTGAATCAGAGAAAGACAATTATCATATGATATCACTTGTATGTGGAATTTAAGAAGGAAGAAGAGCATAGAGGAAGGGAGGGAAAAATAAAAGAAGATGAAATCAGAGAGGGAGACAAACCAAAAAAGATTCTCTTTCTTTTTTCTTTAAAGATTTTATTTATTTGACAGAGATCACAAGTAGGCAGAGAGGCAGGTAGAGAGAGAGGGGGAAGCTGGCTCTCCGCCAAGCAGAGAGCCCAACGTGGGGCTCAATCCCACGACCCGA
Source organism: Mustela nigripes (assembly GCF_022355385.1). Taxonomy (NCBI): domain Eukaryota; kingdom Metazoa; phylum Chordata; class Mammalia; order Carnivora; family Mustelidae; genus Mustela; species Mustela nigripes. The sequence goes on along the minus strand of NC_081563.1, from coordinate 23,321,755 downwards.
GATCATGACCTGAGCCGAAGGCAGAGGCGTAAACCACTAGCCACCCAGGCACCCCAAGGCTCTCTTTAAGAAGAAAAAAAAAATGTGTATTTGAGATAGAGAACATGAGCAGGGAGAGGGGCAGAGGGAGAGGGAAGAAAAGCAGCAGACTCCCCGCTGAGTAGGAAGCTCAACTCAGGCTCAGTCCCAGGACCCTGGGATCACAATTGGAGCCTAAGGCAGATGCTTAACTGACTGAGCCACCCAGCCCCCCAAAAGAAACTCTTAACCATAGGAAACAAGCTGAGGGTTGCTAGAGGGGAGAGAGGGAGCAGGATGGGGTAACTGAGTGATAGACATTAGGGAGGGCACATGATGGATATTAAGGAGAGCATTGGGAGTTATATACAACTGATGAATCACTGAACTCTACCTCTGAAGAATACACTATATGTTAATTAACTGAATACACTATAATTAAGTGTATAATATAACTAGATAGTGTATAATATACACTACAATATAAGTGTATAATATAACTATAATATAATTAAGAATACACTATATGTTAATTAACTGAATATAAATTTAATTTAATTTAACTTAAAGATGTAAAATAAAAAGAAATTCACCATTAAAAAGGTCTTTCAACAGCTAACAGGACCCAAACCACGAGAAAAGGGTTGGGGACATAGGCAGGAGTAGACCAATTCACTGGTCTTCTGTGGACTGAGATATCGGACAGGATATCATATCATTCACAGAAGAAGACAAGGGCTCCGTTTCCAGACTCTGGTTGTACAGGGCATTGGGACCTTAAGAGACATTCAGCTGTCAGAACTGGGATGTCAGGTAGGCACTGACACCAGCTAGCAGAAGCAGTTAAATGCAAAACATCAGAGCACTGAGCAGATCCCCTAAAATCTTTATATTTGCAAATGCTATGATCATCAGCATAGAAAAAGTAACAAAATCAACTATTAGAAGTAATAAGTGAGTTCCAGAAGGTTGACAAGTACAAGATCAAATGCTAAAAGTAGCTTCTTTTATATTGGCAGGGGGTAACCAGAAAATAAATTAGACAATAAGAATCACAATCGCAATAAAACTCTAAAGCATAATATCCAGGAATTAACCTAACAGCTTGCAAGAACTTTATGGAGAAAATGTTAAAATTCTATTTAAGAACATAAAAGAAGATTGAATAAGTGAAGCAATGCCATGCATCGGACGTCTGGACATTGTAAAAATCCATTTAATTTCTAAATTCAATATTCTACCAACCAAAATTCCAGCAGGAATTCAAATTTTAAGGAGCTTCAGTACATTTATAAAATACATGCGGAAAAATAAAATGTTTAATGGGTAAGTCAGTTTTGAAAAGCAAGAGCCAAGAGAGGAAACCTGGCCTGCCAAATGTTGTTATTACCACAGTAATAAAAACAGTGTGGTCCTAGTAAAGGAGCAGATAGAACAGAGGACTATGAAGCAGACCCATGAGACCTCAATATATAAAAAGGCTGTACCACATATCAATGAGAAAAATATACATTATTTAGAAGATATTGTTGGGGAAACTGGCTTAGTTAAATGGCTACCATATACAAAGGTGAACTAAAGACCTGCATTTGAAAGGTAGATAAAATGTAGGAGAATATCTTTATGAATTTGGGGTAGGGATTTATTTCATAAAACAAGACTGCAAAAGCACGAACCTTAAAACAAAAACCTGGGAGATTTGACTATATCACAATTAAGGCTTTTTCCAATGAAAAATACCATAGAAAAAGTTAAAGCATCTGACAAATTGAGAGAAGATATGCATGTTCAAAAGCAGTTAGGGATTACTATCTAAAATATGTAAGGAACTTTTGCAGATCAACAAAAAGAAGTCAGAAAAATCCAATTTAAAAATGAGAAAAGGATACAAAATGGGCCACTCACAGAAGAGCCAGAATGGCAAGCTTAGGAGAGATGCTCAAACCACTAGTGAAGAGAGAGAATAGAAATGCAAAGGATACGGTACTACCTATAGCCACAATACACTGGTGTGTTGAAAAAAATAGCTGTCAGGGCCAGGGTGGGGGCGGTCCTCATTTTTAGGGTTTGTCAACTTCTGTGGTGCCAATACACTCACCCCTGCCAATTTCAGACTACCAGCATGAGGCCATTGAACAAGGAGTTCCGAAGAAATGTGTTCAGTCTGCTCTTGTGAGCCCGTTCCAACACGCCGCTGCTTCCCCCATCCGCTTGGCAAAAATTAGTCCAATGGTCCCAAATACTGGGAAAGATATGGGGAAATGGGAATCCTCATGCACTGTTGATGGGAATTTAAATTGGTAATACATTCCATTGAGCCATCTGGCGGTATTTGGTGAAAAAAGCATCAGCATGCTTTATGACTCGGCAATCACCCTCCTAGATATGCCTCTGAGAAACTGACTTTTTTTCAAGGTTCCCTTATTTATTTTAGAGAGAGAGCTCAAGCGGGGAGACGGGCAGATCGAGAAGGAGAAGCAGACTTCCCACTGAGCACAGAGACTGACACAATGCAGGGCTCTATCTCACAACCCTGAGATCATGACCTGAAACCAAGAGTCAGACACAACCAACTGAGCCACCCAAGTGCTCCTCTGTGTAACCTTCTTCATGTGGCTTCTAGAAAGCCATTCTCTCATATACTAGATGATCTCATCCAATCCATGGCTTTAAATGCCATCTCTATTTTCATGATTCCAAAATTTCTATCTCTAGCCCTGAACTTCAGACATATCTCCAACTGCCTACTCGACATCTAATCTGTAGTGTATTGTAAGCATCTCAAATATAGCGTGTTCAGAATAGAACCCTTCCCCATGAACTTCCCTTGTCAGTAAATGACAGCTGCAGTCTTTTGTTTGCTCCCTGGAGTCATCCTTCCTTTCCTTCATAGTTCTGGTTTCCCAAACCAAAGTTCCATTTTTTTTAAAAAAGCTCATAGTATTTGATTATTATTTATTTGAGAGAGCACAGCATGGGAAGCTGCAGAGGGAGAGGAAGGGGGAGAAGCAGGCTCCCCACTGGGCAGAGAGCCTGATGTGGGGCTTGATCTCAGGACCCTGAGATCATGGTCTGAGCCGAAGGCGGACACTTAACCGACTGAGCCACCCAGATGCCCCTACCCATGACATCATTTATTGTTGAAGAAATTTATCAATACCACTAAAGTCTTGACAAATCAATAGTCACCAGAGGCCCAGGAACTTCTTCCTACTGTCAGCCGGTGTTACTATCCTCTGACCCATCTCCTTTTCTTTCTCAAAGCTTCAGGTAGGGACCTGCCTGCTGAAGAGGACCCACAAACGGAAGACCCCACAAGCCTCATTATCTGAATCCATGGGTCTTATTCCTGGTTGCCTGTTGGAATCCCTAGATATCACAAAATAAACCCTAGAGACTCCCTCAAATATTCTAACTCAACTGGCCTGATTTAAGAGTCACGCTTTTCTAAAGGTTTATCATCTTTTTTGTTAGTCTGACTCCCAAAAAGACACTAACAAATGATGTTTTCAAAGCCAACCAGTTCCTGTGTAGGAAACTACTTCCCAGGCCCTCCTGTTGGTGCCACTCCCAAATGCTGTGTGACACAACCACTTTTAAAAGTCGTCTTTATGGGCCTACATAAAGGAAGGAGGAACAAAGGGAATGTTTCATGGTTTCAGGATTAAAACTGCCAGTCCAAGAACTAAATTTTTCAAACTGACTGCTCAAAGCTTTGGACGCCAAGACACTTCTAGAAACATCTCTGGCACACAGTAATGGCATCAAGACAGTTTCCCCAGGATGTTCATTAACCAAGCCTCTAGATATATCACTTATAGAAAATGTGAAATGTAAAGGAATATCGTAAACCCCACCATAAGGATGCAATAGAGCCAAATCCAAAATGTGGGAACTTCTACAGGGCAGATAACCTAAGTCACATAGTCAAAAAGGAACTAAGGGAAATTGGTATAGATCAAAAGAGACATAAGAGCTCTATCCACAACCTACAATGTGCAGAGCATTTGAATCTGGGTGCAGAGAGATGTTAAAAAAAAAAAAAAAAGCGGAGAGGGGGCGCGCCTGGGTGGCTCAGTGGGTTAAAGCCTCTGCTTTCGGCTCAGGTCACCATCCCAGGGTCCTGGGATTGAGCCCCACATCTGGCTCTCTGCTCAGCAGGGGGCTTGCTTCTCTTCCTCTCTCTCTCTCTGCCTGCCTCTCTGCCTACTTGTGATCTCTGTCAAATAAATAAATAAAATCTTTAATACATATATATCGAGAGAGAGAGAGAGTTGGGGGAAATTTAACCAGAATTGAACATTAAATTATATCAAGAAATTTTTGTTAATTTCTTTAAGTATGAGAATAACATTGCAATTATGTTTTTATCAAAAAGTCCTTATCTGTTAGAGATTCATGATAAAGTATTTATGATAAAACATTTAATGTCCAGGATTTGCTTTATAGTGTCCCATCAAAAATAACTGTGTGATTGGGAATGCACATTAGTCCAACCACTATGGAAAACAATATAGAGGTTCCTCAAAAAATTTAAAGTTTACTGTACAGCCCAGCAATTCCACTTCTGGGTTTATACCAAAGGAAATGAAAGAAGGAGTTCGGTGAGATATCTGCACTCCCATGTTTATGACATTACTCACAATAGCCATCATATGGAGACAACCTAAATGCCCATCAAGGGATGAATGGATTAAAAAACATGGGATACATATGCACAATGGAATATTATACAGTCATGAGCAAGGATAGCCTCCCATTTGCAACAACATGGATGGACTTTGAGCAATTACACGAAGTCAAACAAAGAAAGATAAATACTATATGATATCACTTTTATGTAGAACCTAAAAAAGTTAAAACTGTAAAAATTAGAGATTACCAGGGGATGGAGTTGGGGGGGTGGGTGGATAAGAGTGATGGTGTTTAAAGACACAAATTTACAATGAATAATAAATAACTCTTACAGATACAATGAATCTAGACAATAATGTACTGTAATTATGTAATGTGATAAATGTCACTAAACTGGCAATCATACTACAATATATAAATGTATCAAAATAACATGTTAAACCAACAACACCTTAAACCAACAAAATGTTGGTTTCAATTAAAAAATGTGTGCATGATGGGAGGAATAGATGAAGCAAGAATGGCAAAATGTTGATCATTATTAAAGCTGAATGATAGGCATATTATTCTTTCTTCTTTTGCATAAATTTGAAATTTTTTCCATAATAAAAAGCTTCAAAAGAGAAAGCTCCAGAGGGCAGCGACTTTAGTCTATTCCTATCAGTGCTGTATCCTCATTACCTAGAACAGTACTTGGCACATAATAAGAATTCAATAAGTAATTGTTGATAGAAGGGCCCAATTCTTTAAGATCTCAGTCTCAATATAACTATGTAAGTTATATATTATATAACTATGTATAACTATTATGTCTAAGGAGTTTAGAAATCACAGAAGTTGCCTGTGTATCACAGGCATGAACACACTCTAAAATGGGAAGTTTTCATACCTCTCTAAAGCTCTATCAAGTTGTCTTTCCAGCAACTGCTTACAAAACCAATACAGATTCATCCCCATTCACTGTAAGCCATCAGCTGCTTAATAGCATCTTGATTAGGGGGTAAGAGAATGTCAGACCGCTGGAGCTCCCTGCGTGGGTAGAGAGCAGTTTGCATCTTGTCAACAATGTATCAAATGACTCACCTAACAAAGAAAGCCATTGACAGACCAATTAGCTGGTACTGAGTCATGAGAAAGTCTCCGTGGTGACTAAAACCTGCATCGATAATGAGATGGATTCTGACATTCCTCATCTAACCGTACTTGCAACTGCAAGGAATAGTTAGGGCAAAAATAAATGTGAATTGCGTTTTTAGATTCACAGGAGGTTCAACCCAAGAATAATAAGTTACAGTTTATCTTTTTAAGGTCCATCAAAAAATCCTGTGCAGTGTCTTTATCATCATCAAAACAATCAGAACCATAAGCACTGAATGACACTTAGAAAGGCAACCAAATTGCCATACTGGTCCATCAAATCACCAGAAATAAACTGAATGCCTCCCAGCAGAAGGAAGTATGGACTCTACCGCAGTGTAAGATTCGCCCTGTGTGTTTTAGGAGAAGAGGAAGAGTGTTGGGGCTGCAATTACACAACGACCTGAGTTGGTACCCCAGAACCATCTCTCCCAGGCTCTGTAAACCTAGCAGACCACTTAACTTCACTGAGCCTTTGTCCTGTTGTAAAATGAGATCATGAACACTTAATTCTGGGGCACCTGGTGGCTCAGTGGGTCAAGCATCCCACTCCTGATTTCAGCTCAGGTCGTGATCTCCGGGTCATCTGCTTGAGATGCTCCCCCCTCCCTCTCTCGTTGCCCCTCCCCCCACTCACAAGCTCTCTTGCGCATACACGCTCTCTCTAAAATAAATAAATAAAATCTTAAAAAAAAAATACCTGCCTCCAAGTGTCATGCATTCAAGGCCTGACTCCAAGTGGGTGCTCAGTAACTACCTGGATGAAAACTATAGCGTGTGGTCATGAACCATGAGCAGGAGAAAAGAATACCAACAACCTGTCAAAGAAACGGTGTTAGTCCTAGGGATTTCCCAAGAGGGAGAACACTTTGCAGGAGGAGGTGATCAGGGGGAAGGCTTCAAGTTAAGCCTTTCTTGAGTTTAGTGGGGGAGGATGATGAGCTCCCATTACAGAAATGAGGAACCAGCATTTACTGAGAGTTTAGTAAGTGCTATGCATTGTTCTAAGCACTTTCATGAATTATTTTATTCCCGAAGGAGAAATATCATTTTAGTTTCACCTTCCAGTTGGAGAAATAAAGGCATAGAGTAGTTAGGAGCTTGCTCAAGATCACACAGCAGGGGCAACTGGGTTTCCATAATAAACCCAGTGGTTTATTATGGTGGTTTATTACAGTGGGTTAAGCGTCTGACTCTTGGTTTACACTCAGGGTTGTGAGATCGAGTCCCACATGGGGCTCTGCACTGAGCATGGAGTCTGCTTAAGTTTCTCTCTCCTCTCCCTCTGTCCCTCCCCACCCCCGGCAATAAATAAATCTAAAAAAAAAAAAAAAAAAGTCACACAGTAAATAGCAGGATCAGGATTTGCACCCAGGCAGTCTAGTTCAAGAGATTAAACACTTAACCATGATGCTTTGCAAAAGAAAGGATGGGAAGCAGAAAAGCTAACCATATGTTTGAAGGATGGAAAGTCACAGAGCCTGTGGTATAGACTGGTAGGGGATGAGCTGGAAAGGGAGTTCGAGACTCGACCAAGGATGGCCTTGAATGTCACAAAAGGAGGCTAAGAGACTGTTGTGGGATTGAAGAAAAACCACCGTAGAATCTATCAACAATGTTCAAAACAGAAACTCTTACCTAAACTTTATGCCCCATATCTGTTACACTCTCTTAATAAAAAGCCTGAAACAAAAGCACACTTAAAAATTCAAGCATTTTGAAGTGAAATTTAACAACTAAGAATAAAGTTGCCTTAAGAGTGTTTGCCTTTATCAATTCAATTTAACTAGTTCTTTTAAATAGCAAGTTATTTTCACAAATGATTTCTCCACAGACAGCTTAATTTAACTTAGGGTAACATATGCACAGTAATGACCTGCATTCGAAATGAAGCTGAGACAAGTTATACAGATGTCATTGGGGAATGGAAATCTTTTTTTCTTTATTGTTTCTGCCTTTCCCATAGCACCCCATTAACCACTTTGCAGCATAACAATAACACCTACATATCACCACTTGGTTACCACTTGGTTATTATATAATAATGTAATAACATAATGATCTTTTGGATACGTGTGCATTGCACAGAAGCACAGTCCTGGGGGGAAACTCCAGCCACTTTGCTTCCTTGGGTGCTGTCCAACCACAAGGTGCTGACGGACTTGCTTCCCACCCTATTGCTTTCCCACTTCTTGGCACCATGATTTCTGTTTCTCCAGCCTCACCCAAACACTACCTCACACTTCAGAACAGGGAGTCTCTCAAGGTTCAGCTTGTCAAGGAAGGCACCACCCACCTACCAAGGAGCTATATTTTCACTAATTTAGGGGCATTGTTGCTAGGAACAATAGCCTAGCCCCTTTGTAAGCCAAGGCCAGTGACATCATAGTCATTTTTGTGCCTCTATTGCAAAGGCCACTGGCCATGCTCAGGTCTCAGTTGCATGTAAGATTAGCCAGCCTCAGGCACAGTCCACACATTCCCTCAGCTCCTGCAGTCTGAAAAGGCTCAAGAAAAGAGGTGTGGCCTCTGAGGGGAGCTTCTGGCCTTCATTTGTCAAGCATTTACTAAATAACTCTTGGGGGCGCCTGGGTGGCTCAGTGGTTAAGCCGCTGCCTTCGGCTCAGGTCATGATCTCAGGGTCCTGGGATCGAGTCCCGCATCGGGCTCTCTGCTCAGCAGGGAGCCTGCTTCCTCCTCTCTCTCTCTCTGCCTGCCTCTCTGCCTACTTGTGATCTCTCTCTCTCTGTCAAATAAATAAATAAATAATCTTTAAAAAAAAAAAAATAATAACTCTTGGTATCAGTAAATACCATTAGATATCACTTTGTCTTTGGGGACTTTCTAACCTGAGAGAAAGAAATTAAAATTCAAAAAACTGGGGAACAGGATAGACTCCCAGACTTTGAAGTCAGACATACAGGGTTTGCCTGAAACTGAAAGGGTTTCTCAGAAGTGGCACTTTCAATTTTAAAAGCCAGGACACTGCCAAAGATACCAGAACAAGCTGATCACCCTACAGACAGATCAAAGTTCAAATTTAATGAGCTGTGTGATCTTGAACAAATAAAATAACCTCTCAAGACTCAGCTTCCTCTGGGGTGCCTGAGTGGCTCAGTGGGTTAAAGCCTCTGCCTTCAGCTCAGATCATGATCCCAGGGTCCTGGGATCCAGCCCTGCATTGAGCACTCTGCTCAGCAGGGAGCTTGCTTCCCCCTCTCTCATTCTGCCTGTTTATCTGCCTACTTGTAATCTCTGTCTGTCAAATAAATAAATAAAATCTTAAAAAAAAAAAAAAAGACTCAGCTTCCTCATTTATAGAATTGGTATCATAGTGATGTGAGAAACAAAGGCAGAAGAAAAAATTACTAAATTTCCTTACTGCCTACAGTCTATGGAGGAGTCCTTGAAACAGGCAGAGTGACATTCCTCTAGGGACTCAACTGCCAGGATGTTGACACTTTGCTAAGGGCAAAAGGCAATCCTAGCCAGATCTGCACCTACCTCCACCCCAGGACCCTGTAAACCTACTTTAACATATAAAAAATTCTTTGGAAATTACCTTTATCTTTAAACCCCCCAAGAAACGTGTTGGTAATCATGTCCCAAGCATTTGGCCCACTGATATATATCTGAAGGTTTTTTTCATGACTAGGGTTTTAAAAGATGGTAATAAATGATATTTTCCCAATAGCAAGCCCCCTCAAGGTTCTGGAAACCTTGCTTCCAAATTCCTTAGAGACTTGTGCTATCTTTACTCCCCTCCCAACTTGAAAGTCTATAATGGGCCACTCCTCATGACCCTGGTGCAGCTCTAGCTACCCACCAGCCCTGTCCCCATGCTTCAATAAAACCACCTTCTTGCACCAAAGATGTCTCAAGAATTCCTTCTTGAATGTCAGCTTCGAATCCCAATGTCTTTTCTACAGCAATAATAGGACCTACTTTATCACATAGTTCTTCTAAGAACTCAATAAGCTATTGTATTAAAAAAAAAAAACAAAAAAAAAACTAAACACAAGGTCTGATGCTGAATAGTTTCTCCAGAAGTGTGAATACTGTATATGTAATCAATAATTATAAGATAGCATGTAATGAGAGGCTCAATTAGGTATTTTAGCAACTAAAAAGAAAAATCATATAAAGAAGAATTAGAGCATAAGAAAATGTTCCAGAGACGCCTGGGTGGCTCAGTTGGTTAAGCAGCCGCCTTCGGCTCAGGTCATGATCCCAGCATCCTGAGATCGAGTCCCACATCAGGCTCCTTGCTCGGCAGGGAGCCTGCTTCTCCCTCTGCCTCTGCCTGCCATTCTGTCTGCCTGTGCTTGCTCTCTCTCCTTCTCTCTGACAAATAAATAAAATCTTAAAAAAAAAAGAAAAAAAAGAAAAAGAAAATGTTCCATAGTGGTAGGGTTGAAACATAAAATACAGACTGCCTGATTAAATTTTAATTTCAGAGAACAAGTACTTTTTTAGTATAAGTAGGTAGCAAATTATTTTTTTAAATTATTATCTATCTGAAATTCAAACTTGGCTGGACATATCTGGATATCTTATTTGCTTAAAATGGTAAGCAAGAAGAGAAAAATGCCAGGCAGAAGGATGAACATGAGTGGCAGTGGACCCAACACGAGAGCAATGCATGAGATAGTCTTGTGCGTTTTTAGAGGGAACACCTTCAGATCCAGGCCAAAGAGCTAGATTTGAGGCAGAATACCTGGGAGAGTTGGAGGGAAGGTGCCGGGTCCTGGGATGAGGTAGGGATCAAAAGGAAGGGAGTCTTCAGATAAAGGACAAAAGAGCCTTTGTGACGGGAAAGAATGGATCTGTGGTTTTGACCCCAAGGCACGATGACAGGGACTCTATCGTCAAGGAGATCTGGTATGTGGCTGTCCTCACAGTCAGGTGCCTAGCCTGAACTCAGGGTTGGGGTGGGGAGGGCGTGGAGAAAGAGTCGGATGATGAGGTGAAGGCAGGTAAGGTCTGTGGAGAAGGCATGACTGGAATTCTGGATATGAATGTGTCCTCTCCCTGTGAACACTTCTTTGAATCCCTGCAGTGTTATTACTGATGAACTGAATAAGCAATTACATGTAACTCTAGAGAGGCCTCATGAGGTAAGTTAACTGAGACCAAGAAAAAGAAGTTTATAAAAAATATATATATTAGGGCATTTAATGCCCTCCTTGCTCTTCCCTTAGTTGTAAGAAGAGATTAAAGCTTTGGAATTCATACAATTCCTTCATAGGCTTTCCTCTATCCTGAAAGACCCCACACGGTTCTCTACCCGCCCCCCCCACACTCCCATCCCCCGCCCCCAGTAATGACTGAGTTCTTCAAAGAGAGTGAGTTCAATGCAGCCAGCCAGTGAGGGGCCTGGGGAACTCCGGAACTTCCCTGGCACCTGCATCACTGTTTTTGAACTCCCCAGTAGGTTGCATTTTTTTCCTGAGGTGCATATGCGAAATTCTAGTCTTGGGGCAAATGAAAAACCCACAGCCCCATTTGGTAGTTTTTCCCCAGAAGGGCAGTACTTCTCTTTAGAAATACTTCCTGGAGTGAACCTGTAATTCTGATTCAAAGAAACAAGTGTTTCAGAATATCTGCCTTGAGGTATATGTGAAACCAAAAACCAATGGTCCTAAAAGAACCAGACCCAAAGGATCTGCTTAGAAACTCACCTTGAAGCACATTATCAAGTTCTGATGACTCACACTGACATTCTTCAAGGTCATATCCCAACTCTGCCCAATGTGATAAACCATTCCCACTTCTACATCCTTGTATGGGCCATTCTTTCCGCTTACACTTTGCCTGCAGTCTACCTCCACCTATCCAAATCCTACTACCTTTCCAGAACCTTCTTACACCTCATCTATGGAGAGCTAACTCTCTAATTTCTCCCATTTCACTAAAGAAGGACACATTTCAAAACCCAATTATATGCTATTCTGTCCACTAGTCACTCATATGGAAGCATTTTCCCCTGCTTTTCCAGTGAGGCTGCAAACTCTGGGAGGGCAGGGAACATTTCTTTTGTATGCCTAAAAGCACTCCATACCTACTTGCTGTATTAAATTTAAAATTGGAAGTTGTAACAAATGTACCACACTAATGTGAAAATGTTAATAAGAGGGGAAACTGCCAAGGGGCAGAAGGAGCTTAGAGGAACGCCCTATACTATATGTAGTTTTCTATAAGCCTAAAACTACTCTCAAATAAATAAATAAAATCTTTTAAAAATAATCGTAAGTAAAGTTTTGGGGCACCTGGGTGGTTCAGAGGGTTAAGGCTCTGCCTTCAGCTCAGGTCATGGTCTCAGAGTTCTGGGATCCAGCCCCACATTGGGCTCTCTGCTCAGCAGGGTGCCTGCTCCCCTTCCCCCATCCCCCACCAACTTGTGATCTCTCTCTGTCAAATAAATAAATAAAATCTTAAAAAGTAATAATAATAAGTAAAGCTTGTATGGAAAGGCAAAAGGCCCAGAATGACCAGCACAGTGTTGAAGAAGAGCAAAGTCAAAGGACAGATGAGACTTAAACACGTAATAAAGCTACAGTATTCAAGGGAGCATAGTATTGGCAAAAGAAAAGACAAAAAGATCAGTGGAATAGAATACAGAGCAAAATATACCCACACAAGAATATACCTACACAAATACAGTCAACCTCTCTTTCACAAAGGAGCAAAGAGAATTCAATGGAAAAAGAGAAATGCTTCCATAAATGATGCTGGAACCAAGAAGAATTAGAGCATAAGAAAATGTTCCAGAGACGCCTGGGTGGCTCAGTTGGTTAAGCAGCCGCCTTCGGCTCAGGTCATGATCCCAGCATCCTGAGATCGAGTCCCACATCAGGCTCCTTGCTCGGCAGGGAGCCTGCTTCTCCCTCTCCCTCTGCACATTCACATACAGAAAAATGAGTCTAGACGCAGACCTTACATTTCTCCCAAAAACTAACTCAAAATGGATTGTGGGTATATATGTAAAATGCAAAGTTACAAAACTTCTTGAAAATAACATAAAAGACAAACTAATGACCTTGCATTTGGTAATGACTCTTTAGATACAACACCAAATACAAGATACACTGTCAAATACAATACCAAAAACAAGCTGAACTTCATTGGAACTTAAATTTTCTGCTCTGCAGAGACCCTGTTAAAAGAATGAAAAGCAACCATAGACTGGGGGGAAAATCTTTGCAAAACACATATCTAATGAAGGACTTGTACCCAAAATATACAAAGAACTCCTAAAACTCAGCAGTAAGAAAACAACTCAACTTAGGAAAATGATCTGAACAGACTTCAGCGAAGAAGATGGCAGGTAAACGATGTGAAGAGATTCTCAAAATCATATGCTATCGGGGAACTGCAAATTAAAACAACAATGAGATCCTACTACACATCTATTAGAATGGCTAAAATCCCAAACAGTGACACCACCAAATTTGGGCAAGAATGTGGAGAAAAAGGAGCTCTTATTCATTGCTGGTGGGAATGAAAAATGGTTCAGCTAATTTGAAAGACAGTTTGGCAGTGCCTTACAAAGCTACGTACTATATAGTCTTACCTTGCGATGTAGCGGGATCACTCCTAGGTTTTTACCCAGGTGATTTGAAAATTTGTCTCCAAAAACCTGCACATGAATGTTTTTACCAGAGTTCTTCATAATTACCAAAAACTGCAGATAACCAACATGTCCCTCAGTTAGGGAATAAATAAACAAATTGTGGTACATCTATACAATGCAGTATTGAAACTGATAATAAGAAATGAGTTATCAACCCATAAAAAATATATGGAGGACCCCTAAATATAGATTGTTAAATGAAAGAAGGCAGTTTGAAAGGGCTACATACTATACATACTATATGATTCCAACTGTATGACATACTGGAAAAGGTGAAAGAAGAGAGACAGTAAGAAAATCAGTATTTGCTAGGGGCTGGGGAGGGAGGAAGAGAAGGATGAACAGAGCACCAGGGATTTTTAAGGGCAGTGAAACCATTCTGGAAGACGCAGTAAAGATGGGTACATGATATTATGCATTTGTCGATAGCGAAAGAATATACACCCCAGGGCCGCCTGGGGGGCTCAGTGGGTTAAGCCTCTACCTTCAGCTCGGGTCACAGTCTCAGGGTCCTAGGATCGAGCCCCGCATCAAGCCCCTCATCAGGCTGTCTGCTCAGTGGGGTGCCTGCTTCCCCCTCTCTCCCTGCCTGCCTCTCTACCTTCTTGTGATCTCTCTCTCTGTCAGATAAATAAAATCTTAAAAATATATATATATATACCACAAAGAGTGAACTGTCATGGAAATTAAGAACCTCAGTTAATAGTAATGTATCAATATTGGCTCATCAATTGTTAAAAATTTTTTTTAAAAAGAGTGAATTGTGAAGCATTTTTAATACTTCATTCCGTTTTCAGCACTGAAATGCCTGACCTTTTGGGGTCGTTGGGGTTATTACGTAGCAAAGGATACAGTCCTGTGAAATGTGTCTAAACCGACTCACAGCCTATGTCCAGCTACTGCAACCCATGTTAACGCGTCCGAAATAACAGTGTGCTTCGTTCCGGACGCTCAAGTGTGCCTGAGCACGGACGCAGGGTCATCAGAGGCCTGGGTGGGCCTGAGACTCATTTTATAATGAAACTTACCCAGTCATGATACTGTCTTCTCAATGTCACCCAGGGGGAAAAAATGTCAATTTCTCATGGGTCTTCCTCAGCCAGAGCACCAGTTGTTTGGAGTGGATGGGAGTCTGTGAAAATAGGTGTTTTCATAATGGGCCCCCTCGGGCCCATACGCAGTTCCCAATTACAGAAAGCCAGCGTGGTGGAGGCTGGCTTTGACTTGATTCCCGGTGGTGGAGGCCTCCTCAGAGAGCACCCCAGCCAGGCTTTTCTACTGGTAGCGAATACATAATAATGACATTGCCTGCGGTGCTATGGATACCAGATTTAAAGGGCCAGAGACCGGAGTTATGACCTTGAACCTACCTCTGAGGCTGCGGGCAGCAATGGCGGCAGAAGAAGAATGGCTAACACGGTCTGGCCCTTCACTTCACGGCCAGGAAGAGGTCTGGACGCTGAGGAGACTCTCCCAATGGGAGACTGGGGAATCAATAACCACACTTGCTTGCCCCTCCCCCATGTCCCGGGCCAGGGAACCGCCTCACAACGCCCCCCACCCCACAAAGGCAAAGGACTGTGGAGAGTAGATCTGGAGGGGGCAAACCAGATACCAGCGCCGCCTGCGTCAGAAGTTGACAACCCAGGCTGGGCATCCTTAGAACTCCAGAAACTGTTCTTTTTCTCCATCAACACGTGCTGGTTAGCTCTGCTCTCTGCTATCAAGAGAACATTTTGAAGAGAAATTTGAATGGATTTTTGTCATGATTTCTGATGAGAAGACATCGTGTTACCTTTTGAGCTGCAGCCAACAGATAAAATAATCGCTTGGAAAAGCAGCCTACGGATTCCATGGTCTGTTCTGGAGATTTTGCTGACACCTGGCTGCCTGTAATTATCGGAGCCAGTCACTGACTCGAGTGTGCAAAAATGTAATTTTCTCTATTCTTCTATAATTGAGTGTAATTTCTGCCTTGAGCCTCCATTCCGCCTCAAAGCAGAGAAAATTTAATCTAGTCACTCTCAAATAAACTCATTCAAATTCAGTCATTTCTTAGCCAATTCAAGTTTATAATTCAGCCACAATTAGGTTTAAAACTCTCTCTCTCTCTTTCTCCCTCTGCTTCTCTTCTCTGGAACTGATCTCAGCTCTCAAGGGCTTATCCGAGGAACCCCACATCTTGGTCTTAATCCGTCCTGTCCCGCACCCTTGAGAGGTGACCTGGGTGGTCTGTGGGACATAAGGGGGTTCCCATTAGTTGTCTCTGTTGAGAGGACACCTCCATCCTCACCCAGTTTTCAGCCTCATCCTGGTCTGGCTGACCCCCTGGCTTTCTCTCTTTTTCTAGTAGATTTGCTCTACATGGAAGACTTCAGGACATTGTAGGTTTCCTCTTACACCAGTATGACCTGTGGGAGATGGGGTGGGCAAGTCTCCCATCTTTTTGTACATAGACATGCCACACCAGCCTTCCTACTCTGTCACTTCAAGGTGACATGAGGCACTTCTCCCTAAGGCTTGCTGACTTGCTATCTCCTGGTGTCAGGCTACGGCCCAGGAAGGAGGCACGAGAACCTCTTCTCTCAGGCCCCTCCAGATGAGGCCTTACGATCAGAAGTCCCACACTCACACATAACCCTGTGGCTTCTCTCCCAACATCTTTCCCATTCCTAGCTCAGGAGGTATTCTCTAACTATTGGAAGAGGTGGAGGGAGGGGGCGTTGTCTGTCTCCTCCAATCCCTTTGGAGATCTTTTCTGTCCTATCCTTGAGTGGAGCCTTTGAACGTCCAGTCAGAGCTTCACTGAGAGGCTCCCCCACCATGGGCATTAGGAAAGGGGCCTGAGATACCCTGAAAAGATCTGAGGAGTATTAAGAAGAGACAAAGTCACATCAATTAACATTCCACATCTCAGTCTACCACCACATGGTCTGCTTTATTTCTATGTGCTATTTTACCTTGTGAGGCACAACTAACCATAATTAGACTAATTTTACTTCATGACTGATGTTGGCTCAGAAGAAAATTCTAAAAGAGATGATTCTAAAAACTTGGGGACTTGGGAAATAGCTACTTGTGGAAATACATGTTTCTGCACATGCCTGCCACCCCACCAATCCCGAGGCCCCATCTCTCCATTTCTGACTACTCATTTGGATATGCAAACTACTGAAGCATGATGGTGATCAAATTTGCCTCTTAACCTTAACCAAATTCACCTTACACATTTTCAAGTCACCCCATTAGTTTGCCATTTTGTGGCCCCAAAGAACTTAATATCATGTCAGCCAGTTCACTACCATTTTAAGAATTCTTTAATACACTAAAACCAGTCCCAGAAATTCTCAAGAGGCCATGATTGACAGTTATCCTTCCTCAAATATGTCCATTTCAAATGTGTCCTTGAAATATGCTAACTGTTCCAGAGACAAAACTCAATCTATTAAGTCATAACCCTCATTTCATGGGAATCTAATATTTAAAAAATAATAACTTCCTAAAATAATGATACTAATAACTTCCCAAACTTAAATTTGTTCAGGGATTTTACAAGGTATAAATCTAACCTTTCTAAACATGACAACGAAATTAAAAATTATAAAGGAAAAGACCGAAGAGGTGATCATGTGAAATGAAAACTTCCATACTCCAAAAAATATCATAAATAAAATTAAAAAGAAAAAGGAAAATTAAAAAAAAAACCATACTGGCAACATAGCAACGTATATGACCAAATGAAATACCAATATACTGGAGATTAACAAAGCAAGGCTAAATACCCCAATATCTAAAAATGAGCAAAGGATATACGAGTAATCCCTGAAAGAACATATGCTAGTGGCCAACAGAGCATATAGTATTTAAAATACACAAGCTCTTCAATAAACTCATGAATGCAAATAGAAACGAGATGTCATTTTTCCTCTTTAAAATCAACGATTTTTTAAAGGACAGTATCCAATGCTGGCAGGTTTGTAATAAAGCAGATACATATGCACATCGTTGGCTGGGAATGTAGACTGTTATAATCTTTCTTCCTGGAGAGTACTTCCATAATTTGTACCAAAAGCCTTAAAAATATTTATATTCAGGGGGAACATGACTCTCCACTCCCTAAGTGTGGCTTCCCCTCCCACTTCCAAAGAGTACAGTAGAGAAAGAGGATGGGGAAATAACTTCATGGCTGAGCAGTCTCACACATACCACATCAGCCTGGAGATCAAGGTCAACATCAGCCATTGTAAATCATGTTGATAGTGTGTACTCTTGATATGATATAATAAAAATGGCACATTACCTCTACGATCCTCCTCTCAAAAACCCATAACTCCAATCTAATCATGAGAAAACATCAGACAATCCGCACTGAGGGACAGCCAACAATTTGACCCGTACTTCTCAAAACTGTCAAGGTTATCAAAAACAAGAGAAGTTTGAGACTGTCCTAGTCAAGAGGAGTCTAAGAAGTCATAAGGACTAAATGTAATGTAGTTTTCCAGATGGGATTCTGAAAAAGAAAAAATGACATTAGGTAAAAACGAAGGAATTCTGGGGGTGCCTGGGTGGCTCAGTCTTTAAGTATCTGCCTTCAGCTCAGGTCACGATTCCAGGCTCCTAAGATTAAGCCCCACATCAGGCTCCCTGCTTGGCAAGCCTGCCTCTTCTGCTCCCTCTGCCTGCTGTTCCCCATGCTGTGCTTTCTCCCCTCTCTCTGTCAAATAAATAAATAAAATCTTTAAAAAAAACAAAAACAAAAACAAAAAAACACTTAAGGAATTCTGAATAAAGTGTGGGCTTCAGCTAATAAGATTTGTTTAATAATGATAATAAATATACCACACTAATGTAAGTTGTTATTATAAGGAAAACTGTGTTGAGGGGGATTATATGGGAACTCTCTGCTCAATTTTTCTGTAAACTTAAAACTACTCTAGAAAAAGTAAGTCAATTAAATTATTATAATGTTTATATTCTTTGGCTAAGCAATTCCACATCCAGGAACCATCCTTAGGAAATAATCACAAATGTGGTCAAAGATTTCCCCACAAAGATATTTCAGTATTATTTAAAATAGAGATGACCTAAATGTGGGAAAGACAGGAGCCTGAGAGTCAGCCAGACCTGAGGCTCAAGTCCCCATCTCACCACTTTCAAGATGTTCATCTTTGCTGGGCATGGGCTTTTCAGATGTATCCTGTACATCTGGCCACCGTCTCTTGTCTCCAATCTAGCTATGCCACAGAGGAGAAATGTGTGGTTACGTCTATATGCATTTCTGCGAAGACTTCGCTCTAGGAAACATTTGCATGGGACAAGAAAAGTTAACAAATTCATAATTTGTACTTTGATATATACATACAGACTCTGCTATTTGTCTTTTCATTAAAGTAAGAGATTGTTGATTATATACAACAGGATTTTTCCCTTAATTATTTTGAAGCAGTGTATCATGGAAAATATTTATAATGTGTTTTTAGTGAACAAGGATAATATAATGGTGTGTACAATGTGATTAACAGATTTGCAGAAGATGTATATATAAGTGGAAGAAGAGAGCGGAAGGTAATAAGCAAAAATAAAATTACAATGTTTTTGAAATGCAAGCATGTTTATGAAATGCAAACATTTTTGCTGAAATCAACATCTTTTACTTTAAAATATCCCTGGGAATAGAAGTCCAAGCTTCGTTTTCCTCTGCTAGCCACTCTATTCAGTAGTTAATATGAAGCTATTTTACATCTTTCATTCCTTGGCCCCAACCACCACTCTGGATAGCCAGCATCCCAGGAGGTGAGCCAGCTGAGGGCCAGAGACCTGGAATCTGGGCTGAGGTCAGAGATGGCAGAGCATGGGATTTCCTGTGGGATCTAGAATTTAGAGCTAGGGGCTATCTGAAAGTCCCCATTCGGGGACAAAATCAAAATCAATGGTCTTCCAGCCAAGTCATCAATCCAAAGGGATTAGAGACAGAAAAAGTTTAGAAGGGCAACCTGCAGAGCAAATCTGAAGTTACTTCTCATAGACTCCTGCAAGCCTCCTCCTGGTGGGGCCAGAATCTGAGGGTGTGACTGAAAAGTCCAACAGGAGATGAATCATCAATCCTAAGTGAAGCTTGAAACACAGATATTTATCCAAAAAAAAATGCCATAGGAATAACACCAGCATTGAAATCAGAGAGACCTGGATCCAAATCCCACATCAGCTATATGTTAGTTATAGGACCTGAGCAAATTATCTGACCCTTTTCAGATTCTGTGTCCTCATCTGGAAACATGGGTGTGGCAAAGGACACTACTTGGCCACCAAAACTTGGGGCTCCCCTTCCATGGTATAGAGATGTTGCTGAAAAGTGGTTGTCCTGCCAGGGACTGATGACATTTCCCAGCCCCTCTGCATCTAAATGAGGACATGGAACAAGACCTAGGCATTAAAATGTGAGCAACAATGATGGGTATCAACTCTGAGCAAGGACGGGTGAGTATCTGGTATGCCTTCCCCACACTCTCCCCCTTCTGCCTTGGAGGTCATGATTGAAACTGTTGACATGGGGCACCTGGGTGGCTCAATCGTTAAGCATCTGCCTTCTGCTCAGGTCATGATCCCTGTTGTGGCGAGGGTGGGGGATTGGTCCCTGCCCAGCAGGGAGTCTGCTTCTTCCTCTCCCTCTGCCCCTCCCCCTTGCTTGTGCATGCACGCTCTCTCTCTCTCTGTCCATGTCCATTAAACATATAAATGGAGGGTACATTTAGGATACTTCGATTCCAAATTTAGTCTACAGAGTATAGATGAAATTTATTTTGGTGGATCCTCAGAGACATCTCAGAGTTAAGTAATCCCCCTCCAGAGATACCATAAAATGACTGTGTGTCTGATTAAGACCATAAGCCACACATATGAAGGTGGGGTAAAAATAGGGTTTCTAACGTGATCACCAAAAGAGAAGCCACTTACGGCAGACACTTGAAGGTCACATTGTGATTTCTGATAGAATTGCTTATCACATGGGGGCACCTGGGTGGCACAGTCCATTAAACATCTGACTCTTGTTTCTGGCTCAGGTTGTGATCTCACGGTCATGAGATTAAGGCCCATGTTGGTCTCTCTCTCCCTTTTAAAAAATTGCTTATCACATGAGCAACTCTGGATGGATTACACCAACATATATAACAATAACCAGATTAATTTTTTAAATACGGGTAGTGATTCTCCTCAGCAAAGCAGGAGAGGTGAGCCAGTGAAATGATACATGTAAAGTTCCCAACACCACACCTGGAACACAAACATTAGCTCCTTTTTCCTGTCAGCTCACCACAACAGTTGTGTATTGCCTATTTATCCGACATCTAGACCAGGGAATTGTGTGCAGAGATCATCTCTTCAGATCTGAAGGACCAGATACACCCAAGGCCTTGGATAATAGGAAATGTTTCTTAGCTTTTAAGGTTCAGGAATGCTCACTTGTGACGCTGACAGAACTTGAGAAATAAGACATCTTATCGGATTGCTTAAATGAACTACAGTTTGGCTCAAAATTGATGCCAGAATAGAACCCTCTTATACTGATCAATTGTTTGAAAGGCACATGATTTCAAAAATGGGGTAGAATTTATTTAACATGCTGAAGGGCAAGGATAACCCTTAGTAAGTTAATGTTTACCTTACATAGTTATCTTGTCAATGTCACAGTTTGACCTATGAATGCTATGTCCAGATTTTTAAATTTCTGGTGACTTTTCTTTGGAATGTGGGGACTAATTTTTGTCTCCTTGAGTTTGAACTGTCTTAGAGACTATCTTCCAAAAATTAAAATGTGGAGAAAGTGAAGGTGTATGCTTTCTGAGATGAGGATAGAGTGGCCTCCTTCTTGCTCTCTCGGACAGCTCACTCTAGGGAAAATCAGCTGCCATGTTGTAAGAACATTTAAGCAGGCCTGTGGAGAGGTCCACCTGATGAGGGACTGATGATTCCTGTAGACATCAAGCAAAGAATTGAGACTTTCTGTCAACAGTCATGTGAATGATCTACTACCTTGGCAGCGAGTCAACCAGCCACAGTCAAGTCCTCAGATGACTGCAACCCTGGTTAATGTCTTGACTGCAACCTCATGAAAGACCCTTAGCCAGAACCACCCTGTGAGTTGCTCCTGAATTCCCAACCCACAGAAACCTGTTTCATAATGAAACAATGTTTGCTGTTTTAAGCTGCTAAATTTTGAGGTAATTTGTTATGCAACAATAGGCAACTAATATAGGGGCCCTTTTCCACAAACCAAGAGCATTATACTGGGACTCTTCTAGGCACAAATTAAAGCATACAGTTGCATTTTAGTTGTGTATATATGTTAACATACATAAAGTACACAACTTAAGTGTACAACTCAAGGAATTTGTACATATATGTAAACACTACCCAGGTCAAGATAGAGAACATTTCCACTACTCTAAGAAATTCCCCATGCCCATATCTAGTTAATAACTCTTCCCCCCATAGCCACGTTTCTGAGTTCTATAACTAGATTGTTTTGCATGTTGTTGAACTTTATACAAATGGAATTATTCCGTATGTACTCCTGCATGCCCAGCTTCTTTCACTCAGCATAATAGTTTTTAATTTTATATTGTTACATATTTCAGTAGGTTGCTAGTCTTATTCCTGGGAAGTATTCCATTGTACAATTATGCCAAATTTATTTATTTCCCTACTGACAGACATTTGGCTTATCTCCAATTTGAGGGCATTATGAATAAAGCTAGTAGGAATATTCTTGTCCCTTTGAAGACCTAGTCATTCAATGCTGTCAATATCCTTGTTCTTTTGAGGACCTAGGAATTCAATACTCTTGGCTTAAATCTTAGGAGTGGAACTGATGGGTCATAGGGTGGGTGTACACTTAACTATCAAACAAGCTTCTAGAGTAGTTGGATCATCTTACATTTCCACTCAAAGAAATTTTTTTTTTTCCATTTGAGGCAAACTCAGTTTGAAAAGAAAGAAAAACAAAAGTTAGTCTTGATGAAAAGTGAGTGGCAATGAATAAAGAGCTTCTTAAATTATTTGGAGTAGTCAAGAAAACCATTCCCCAAGGCACAGAGCTTCTGACAGCTGACCCTCTGGGCAAATATTTTTATTTTGATCGTTGGTTTGGACATCATTTTAGCCACTTAGACCAAAGGTTTTCATAAAGATGATTTGACCAGGGCCCTAAATCCCGAGAGAAGAATTTACATAAAGAACCCTTCAGATGAGCTTTCCCATTCGGCTAAATGGAAGAATTTTCCCACATGGCATGCTTGTTTACTGAGCCTGCCTAGCTCCATGACAAATGAAACAACTTCTTGATGCCTAACACAGCCCCCAGGCACTGAGTAAGCTGCGTGTTTCCCATGAGTTCAGCCTCAAACAAACAGATTGGATAACTTTCATAATTATGCACTCTGGGGCATAGGGCTGTGATAGGCTCAGGCTCCGCACACAGCCCCAGCAGCCTGTCCCCAGCTTGCTCCCGGCATAGGAGGTGTCTCTATGTCCTTTCTGGTTCTGAAACCAGCCTGACGCTCACGGGATTATTTTCATCATTTGTATAGGGTTCTGTAAGAGAGAATGAAAACAGCCAGAATATCAAGTCCAATCTCAAGTAACTTCAGAAGATACTCAATGCGATCTTTTTTTTTTTTTTTCCTATTAGGAAAATTAGAAATTGGCAACCAACAAAAATGAGAAATGGTTCAGTTAAAAAAAAAAAAAAAAACCCTTAGTATGCAGATGATGGGAATTGTGTATTTAAGGGCAGAGGAATGACATGAGGAGGAAATACTGAGGCCACAGTGTGCTGAGCAACGAGCCATTCTACACCCACGGAAGGGCCAAAACCCAGATCCAGAGCTGCATTATTTCCAGGTAATTCAGGAAAGGATTGGGGCTTGGTCCTGGACTAATTCATGAATTTTCTCATGACTTTTATTATTATAAGTGGCTTAGATGCCAGGAGGAAAGGAATAAAGAATTTATTTTCTTCCTTTTCTCTCTCTCCCTCTCTCCCTCCCTTCTTTCGTTCCTCTTTCTTTTTTAATTTACCACTGGCCAGGCACTCACCAAGCATGAGTTAACTTAATTCCTACAACAGCTCCATAAAGTACGTACCATTATACCCATTCCAAAGATGGTCTTGACCTCAGGGAGTTTAAATGACTTTCTTCTCCCAACTCAAAAGAGAAGGAGCAGGATTTGAACCCAAGTCTCTCTACTCCTCGCTCTAGACTTCTGACAGTTTTTACAAAATTAAAAGAAATATTAAAATGAGCAGACTCTACCCTTCACTATGGACAAGGACTCCACGCTCAGATTGTGTAAAAGCTGTGGTCAAAAAGGAAAATACATTTTTCCTTAATGTTCTACTCCTAATGACCAATGGCTCCCTGCTGTCTAGGGTTGGCTTATTCTCCTATGAGAAAGATTTAATTAAAATCCTCTTTCTTTTTTTGTTGTTGTTGATTTTTGTTCGTTTTGCTTGTGTTTTTGGTTTTTTTTTAAGATTTTATTTATTTATTTGATAGAGATCACAAATAGGCAGAGAGGCAGGCAGAGGGTGGGGGGGGGGAGCAGGCTCCCTGCTGAGCAGAGAGCCCTATGAGGGCTTGATCCCAGGTCCCCAGGATCATGACCTGAGCTGAAGGCAGAGGCTTTAACCCACTGAGCCATCCAGGCACCCCTAAAAGCCTCTTTCTTTGAGAGCATTGCCTCCCTGAGCCCCTCTGCTCCATAGGGACCAGCCTTGAACTTTACATGATAGTGAGTTTTCTCTGCTTTCCCCTCCAAACCAGGGAAGACGGCTCCGCGGCTATTAAACTCACTTTCTAGTGTAAAGAGAAGCCACATTGCCTTCTCTATTCCCTGTCTTATTTAGAGAAGTTCTCTAACGCTAGAGCCGTTGTGTTTGTATAAGCCACACAAACAACAATGTATTGCTCCAATTACTGTCGATTGTGTTTTGGGGTCTCCTTGATAATAGCAGGTTGGAGCACACTTGGCTGGGTTGCCCTTATTAAACTGTGAAGGTCACTTCTCCGCCTGGATCTGTAGCCGGTGAGCCCTCCCTTCTCTTCCACAAATAACGTCTCTTCCAGAGCTTTCTGCAATTAGGGCTCATTTCTCTAGGTTTCATATGGCAGGCGTCTGAACAGAATTAAAAGCATAAGCACGTGCAAAAATAATCCGCTTCCCAAGATAGTAAATGCTGAGAAGTTCTATATTGGAACACACTGCGAGTGCTGACTGGCTAGGCCATGATTAACCTAATAGGCTTAAAGTTCCACTTGCCATCCACATCTGTCGGGACCGGAGCAGAACGCAGGCGCATAATCCACAAGACTGAGGTCCTGGAGAACTGCCCCGCTGCTTACTCACTGCGGAGGGTTCAAGACACAGAGCAACAAGACCACAGGCACCGCGGCCTCTTCGCAGTGGGGCCAAGGAAGGAAGGAAAGGGGGCTCCAAGGACCCGGTGCCATGGACCTCAGAGCATTCTGGCCTGGAAATTGCCTGGACCGACTCGTAAGGCTGCCTTTCACTCGTATTTCAAGGACAGTTCTCTGAAAACTGTGAAGACTGTGGGTAGGAGAGGTCTTACAGGCTGAAATCATGGGGTGCACACCTTCTCACAGTGACATTGTTAATAGCGTTGCTAAGAGTGGCATCCAGTTTTTTAAAAAGCCCAAAGCAATTCTTCCAGGATGTCAGAGGGGCAGTGAAAGATGCTCTATCCCTTTGCTGGTTCCAAGCTGCACCTGCTATGATTCTGGGGGAGACCCATCCCAGGGACAGAGGCTGGCAGAGGAACAGCCAAGGGTCGGGTGGACCCAAAGCCCAGCGGAAGGTCTCTATCGGCGCACAAGAGATCTCACTGCAGGCCAAGGGAAAGCTATGGAGGGAATGCCCCTAGAAAGTGAAACCTCGCCGCCCCAGCTGGACAAGTCACAAAGCCACAGGGCTAAGGACCTTCCATCCAAGACGCAGAGCTCCCACAGGTCACAAGGGGCAGGCTTTTCCAGGGAAGAGAGTGAAGAAAGGAACACCCAGCAAAGGAAGCTGAGATGCCACACATGTGACCAACAGGACCATTGCTGCCAAACCATCCTTCCTGCTCATGAGCCTGAAAGCAAGGTGGATTTCCCTGAGCCCCTGGTGAAGGCCCACCAGCACGCCTACACCTACCTCCACTCCTGCCTCTCCAAGTACGAAGCAATCCTGTGCCTCATCCATCAGGCCACCCAGACCCAAGAGCTGTTGCAGCCTATGGTCACCTTCCTGCTGCTGTGCTTTGATGAGGTCAACCAGCTCTTGGGCGAGATCTCCAAGGATGGAGAAATGCTCCTCCAGGAAGTCCGGGAGGATCTGGCTTGGCCGTTGAGAAAAGGAGAGTCCCAGGAGCGGCCAGACCTCCTGCAGCAGCTTCTGCAGTACACAGTCAGCAAGCTGCTGGGGCTCAGTGGCACGGTGGCCTCCATCACCAGCAGCTACCTGGAGGGCTCCAGCAGTTACCACCATGCCACTGCGAGCCTCTTGGGAAAGAAGCTGAGCACAAAGAGGGCTGCAGATGAATGCCTCCTAAGGGCTCTGGGGCAGCTGGAGAGCTTGGCAAGTGGCCACGGGGACCCTGGGATGCAAGGTGGACCCTTGTGCTCTGAGGACAGCGGCATCGGTGGGGACAATGAGTCTGTGCAGCTGGGGGACAGGCTGGGCAAGCAAGCCAGCTGGGACTCGGGGTCAGAGCCCGCAGAATGCAAGCCAGTGCATTCAGCCACGGGGGAAGCCAGGCTGTCGGGAAAGACCTGGCAGCAAAGTCCTTCCCGGATGGGTGCAGACAGACCCCAGGACTGCCCCCTCTCCAGGCCTCCAACTGCAAAGGTGCAGCCCGCGGCACAGTGGGGAGCAGGTAGCCCACGCCCCTCAAGCCCAGGCCCAAAAACGATGACCGCCAGGCCTCTGGGGATGGGCGAAAGTACCCTGTGTGAGTCCCCTGGGATCGGGGTCTCCATGGAAGCAGATCTTTCTAAAAGTTCCAGGTTAATGGACACTCCTTCCTTCAGTGAAGGGGAGGACAGTAGCCCAGAGGGGGAGGAAGACCAGGTGAGCGGTATGAGTCCCTGTCCATGGCAGGAAAAGTCTTCCCCTCCAAGGCCACGCTCTTCACCTGGTGGCCCAGAGAGCCCATTTCAGCCACACCCCAGGAGGCTCGATAGCCCCGAAGCTCAAGAAATGATTCTGAAGATGAAGGAGGCAATCAGTGAAAGGATCAAGTTTGTCCCTGTGCCTTCTGGGACCCAGGACTGGGCCGATGAGGAGGAGCGGAGGACAGCGGTCTCCCCAAGACCCAACACAGCCAGCGGCAGCAGCAGGGCCGCTGTGAGGCAGAGGAGGTCCCAGTCAGAGGGGTGTCTGCAGAGCCACATGGAGGACCCCACCTTCCAGGAGCTGCGGAGGGTCCAGAGAGACCTGAGCCGGAGGCTGGAGGCATTTTACGCCCTGCGTGCACGGCAGCAGGGACGGAGCCCGGAGCGGGTGCGGCAGCCCCAAGCTGCGGCTCTGAGGCCTGACACCTGCAGGGGCTCCCAGAACAACACCATCAGCAAGCTGAAGGCCTCCCTCACCAAGAACTTCGTCATTTTGCCAAGTCAGGACAAGAGCATCTTGCAGAAATGTGGTCCCCGTCCCGAGGGTGAAGAGCCCCGGCCAGGGGAGGGGGAGGGGCTGCCAATCACCATCCCGTCGGGTGAGAAGACCAGTGAGGCTCCAGGGGCCGAGGACTGGAATGTCAGGGGCCGTCCCAGCAGAACATCCGTCAAGAAACTCATTGAAACCTTCAGTCCCACCAAGAGTCTGAGGACCCTAGAGGACTCTAAGGACGCTGGGCCAAGCCCCTGCCTCAGGAAGTGGGGGATCCCCATCATGCCTCCCAGATTTCCCATTTACAGGGGGCTTGCCCCTTTGTATCCCAAGCCCCGAATTTCTCCAGCAGCAAGTAGAGAATCTCTCCAGGAGGGCCCAGGCTGGAGGCCTTTATCGCCTATCTTCCCCCGTCTGCTGACATCAGGAGCGCCCAAGAAGGAGGACCTCAGTGTCAACAGTGAACCAGAAGATGACCCAGAGCATCTCCCTCCACCGCCTCCGGAAATCCTGATGGACAAGTCGTTCACCTCTCTGGAGCCCCCGGAGAGCAGCACGCCAGCAGAGAGCTCTCCCAAGGGGACCCATGTGCCAGGGCTGGGAGGGGCCGACCCTGCCCGGAGAACGTGGGCTTCCCCGAAGCTAAGAGCCTCCATGAGCCCCACTGACCTACTACCCAGCAAGAGCGCGACTGCCCCCACCAGGCCCCACAGCACAGGACTAGGGGGCAGCAAGAGCGGCTGCGGTACCAGAAAACTCACCATGGACCTGAGCCGCCCGTCAGTAACCAGCAGATACCAAGAGGTGGAGGGCAGAGGGGCTCCAAGTCAGGCTCCCACAGACAGGGTCACCAGCCTGTCCAAGCATCCCCAGAAGGCCATCCCCTGGCACCACTCCAGCCACACATCTGGGCAGAACAGGACCTTGGAACCCAGCCTGGCCAGGCCAACACGAGGGTCGCATTCTCCTGAAGCCCCCAGGCAGAGTCAGGAGAGAAGCCCCCTGCTGGTCAGGAAGGCCTCTTCCACGAGGGGATACTGGACACCCCGAGCGGACAGGAGGCATCCCTCCTCTCACAGACCTGCCCAGCCAAGTGCTCCCCCCGTGCATGGCTCCCCCAGCCCACCGGTCAGCCCTCCGATAAGCCCCACGGTGCTCAGCCCCGCAACGATGAAGGAAGGAGCATCCCCCCCCCCCCCGCCCCGGCCCCCCAACACTCCCCCGGTGAGCCCACCCGCACAGCACACCTCCAGCCCCGCTACCCAGCACACAGAAGCGAGCTCCTCTTCCTCTGCCACCTCCCCCTCCCCACCACCAGTATCCCCAGCTCTGGGGCACAAGCAAACAAGAGACTCCGAGGACAGTCAGGCAGCCACGGCCAAAGCGTCTGGGAACACACGTTCCATATTCTGTCCAGCCACCTCCTCTCTGTTTGAGGCGGCCCTGCCACCTTCGACAGCCCGCCCACTTGCCACAGCATCGCTGCCCCCTGAAGCTGGCGGCCCTCGCGGGACCCCCGCAGGGGGCTGGAAGAGCTCAGGGCCACGGCAGAGGGCAGGCTCACAGCGGGGCATGGCTCTGTGTGCCCTCAACCCTCAGCCTTTCATCAGAAGGACAGCTTCTGACCGCCGGCCAAGTGTCCGCCTTCGGCTGCCTGTCTCCGGCGCCCCCAGCGACGCTTGTCAACCAGCGCTCTGCAGGAGCAGGTAAGGAGGGTCCTCGGGCCAGAGCCGAGAGCCCCTTGGGGTCATCTGGGTCAGTAGTTTCCAGACTGTGCTCCAAGGGGAGAGGCCGAGGACAGGGAACTGCGATATGACCTGCCTCCCGCCATCGGACCCATCCTTGAGCAGCCGCACTTTCATCTGTCACTCATTTCAGGCTCCCAGGAAAGATTTTTTTTATTTTATTTTTATTTATTTGACAGAAATCACAAATAGGCAGAGAGGCAGGCTTTAACAGAGAGAGAGGAAGGGAAGCAGGCTCCCTGCTGAGCAGAAAACCCGATGTGGGGCTCGATCCCAGGACCCTGGGATCATGACCCGAGCCAAAGGATGAAGCTTTAACTCACTGAGCCACCCAGGCGCCCCCTCCCAAGAAAGATCTTAACTGAGAGAAGCTCTGCTGTGTTAAAAATAGAGTTTAAAACAATCACCTTAATCCAAGCATACCCTCCCCTTTATTTTACATTTGCGGTAGAAGGCGAAGTGAGGTCCCCCCCCCCCCCGCACTGAGCCACAGTCAAGCCGTCTGGAACCAGCGACCAGATTTCTGTTGTCTCTGGTTTACTGAGGTTCTCAGCCTTGCAGTCCCCACAACCCCTTTAAAACTCTTAAGAATTACAGAGAACCCAAAAGAACCTTTGAGTAGGTGGGTTGTATCTCTCCCTTTTTACTGTATTATAAATTACCTAAAATATCTACGAATTCATTTTCTCAATGACCCCCACTATCCTTCACCATTAAAAAGTAGGTATATTTTCCACGACCAATACATTTAGTGAAAAGAGGGTCCTTGTCTTATATTTTTGCAAATCCCTTTCATGTCTGGCTTCCAGGAAAGAGGGCGGCCTGCTCAGAACCTCAGAACCGCTTCTGCAGTCCATCTGGAGTGATATCACACAGGACGTAGACAGGAAAAGTCCTGCATTTATGAAAGAATGAGTGGAAAAGGCAAATGATATCTTGGTAGTATTTTGAAAATAGTTTTGACTTCATAGATGCCCCTCCAAAGTGTCTCGGGGACACCCAGGGGACATGCCTTGAGATGTCCTAGAGGTATGGAATATAAAGGTTTAGCTTTCCCACAACCCCAAAGACTTGCCTCTACTTTCCTTCCACTCTAGCCTCACCTCCATCTCCCCGTGTGGAGGTGTGGAGGGCAAGAAAAAGACCCTTTCATGGGCATTGAGTACCAGAATCGGCGGAAGGATGGCCATCCCTACCCTTGGCAGACTGAGTTCCCAGTGTGTGTCGCTTGGGAGGGCAGCTGACTTGCATGTCATTGGCCCAGCCATGCAGGCAGGCCTGGGCATGGGATAGTAGCCGATCATGAATCATGGTAGAGCCAGTGCCTGAACATGGAAAGAAAGATACATGTGCCCAAGTGGGTAGAACACATGGGGAAATGGCATCTCTTCCAGAATGCAGCCTAGGGAGAAAACTCTGAGACCTGTTGGAGAAATCTCTTATCAATGTGTCTCGATATCAGATTGGACAAAGTTCAACCGTCCTGGTCCTTGCTATCTTTGAAAGGCCCCCTGCTGCGACAATCTGCAGTTTATCTCGGCCAGAGTGACACGGGTTACGGGACTCCACAGTCCGTTGAGGCATACATGGTAATTTTTTACAAAGTGCTCTGCAGCCAATTTTGAATAAAGTTATTATCTAGGGAAAGTTGTGCATTATTATAGTTATATAAACTTCCCCAGCCACTTGAAAGAAATGAAATATTGATTATTTTTTGCAAGAATCTTAATGTAATGCTGCTGCTCTTTTCTTAAATCTAAAATGAACTTCCTACAGCACAGTGCTTTTCATCTAAGAACCTCTATAAATGTTAATGCATTACTCCTCGCACTGGCCACTTACTCTCTTATTACATTTCTAAAACTGCGCCCTTCAGGAGAAGAGCTCGGGAGAACAGGGACAATAAAATGGCATTAATTAAAAACACTAACATTTTAAAACAGCAGTAGCAATAATAAAGTAACATAAAATTGTTCAAGAAGAAAATAATGCCCTTCTCTCAGGCATCTCCACAGAACAGGGCAGCCTAAAAGGTTGTTTTATGTCCTGAATCTCAATACTTAGGGAGATGGGGTAGATGGGATGGGGGCGGGGGCAGCGAGAAGTGCTTATAGCTTGAAAGAAAGGATTCGTAAACAGGAGACTTCCCAAGGTTGCCTGAAAGGTCACAATAATGGCTCATACTCCTTCCCCTGCCTCCTGGTAAGACCCCACCTCCAAGCCACTCGGAGCTGAACCTGTTGAATGTGAAGGGAAAATGCTCACCACCCCCCATCCCTCGACCCCTCTGCCCCTGTACAGTGGACATCTGCGAGCAGAAGCATGCCAGCAGGGAGTGTTTCTCACTCTATAGATGCATTTTTTTTTTTTTTAACCTGCCCTCCTGCATATCAGAAACCAGACCGAGGAGGTAGGCATGATTTGCCTGAGATCGTGTAACTAGCCAACAGGCCAGTGGGAGAGAGCCAGAAAGACTCAGAACAGGCTGTTTCCCCAAGCAGGGACTTGTAGGAATGCAACCGCCCCATGGTATCTTGCATCAGAGGCGGGATGACCTGGCCTACCCCTGGCATTGAACTACTTCTCGTCATCCCGTGCCAGGCACAAAGCCCTTTTATAGAAAAAATGATGATGTTTATATCCTCCCGATCTTGGGGTCCAGGGGATTGGCAACGGTCCTTGGAGTCTCACCGAGGAAGCTCAGTCACTAAGCTGTAGCTGTTACTTATGCTTTGAATCCCCTGACGGAGGTGCCATCTCTGGGTCTTAGCACACTGGGGCACTGTGAGCATTCAAGAAGGGTCCAGACTTTCTCCCCTCAATACAGTGCTTTTAGCCTTTGCTTGGACTGGACCACCCAGGCAGAGGCTCTTAGCAGCGCAATCCCCCAACCCTGTTTCTTGGATCAGGCTCCCAACCCACCAGCCGGGCAGTGGCTACACATCCTGCCTCCCCAGCCTTTCTGGGATCAGGCGGATCCCAGTCGCCGCGTGGCAAGCAGGAAAATCTACCTCCAAGCCTGAGCCTCAACCTGGCTGGGGTGGGAGAAGACACAGTTCTAGGACAAAATCCTTTGTCACCTCCACTGACCGAAGACACTGGCCCTGCCCGTCCCGTTCTCCTGCCAGCACCTCCAGTCGTGGAGCGGCAAAGGGTCCTCCATGAGGTGCATCAGGCTGGTCCTGAGCGCAGAATCACCCTCAGAATCAGGCAGGGACCAGAAATGGGGCCCGAGCCCGGCGCGGCTGAGGCTGGCTCTGAGGAACACAGGGAGACGCTCAGGGCGGAAAAATCCCGGGTATGCCCATTTCAGTTCCCACCCCACCTCACCCCACATTCCGGCCACCCCCATCCTAGTGGGATCCCAACTCAGACTTGCCCTCCGCTGGTTGGACAGCTCGGGGAAGCCTAACCACAGAACCAGGCGCACTGCGTGATAAAACTCCGGGGATGGCGGAGAAACCACTGTCACTATCGGAGAGAAGGACCTTCTGGTCTCCGCACGTGGGGAGCCGGGTCCAATCCTGGACCTGAGATGACTGACAGCGAGGCTCTGACCCTCAGGTGCCTACCCGTTATGTGACAGGGTGGTCCCTCATTTCCTGTCCAGGGCTGACTTCCTGTTCATGCTAGCAAGCAGAGTGACTGCAGGCTGTTTACTGAGCACTTACCATGTGCTCATTCCAAGCGACCTGTGAGATGCGCACTTTTATCATCTCTGTTCTACAAAGAGAGCAATGAACTTGCTCCAGGATACGCAGCTAGTAAGTGCAGAACTTGAACCCGGACAGCCGGACTCCCACTTCCAGGCAGGAGCAGTGAGGCCAGCCAGCCAGCACAGGGCCCCTGTGGCCCTCGGAGCTGGTCCCCCTTCTGGCCTCAGCTGGCTCCGCACTTGTGGTCCTTCTCCATGCTGCACCCACAGTGCACACTCGGGGTCCCTCTCCCCTCAAAGCCCCTCCTCTCGCGGTGTCACTCAGCAGCTGGGAGGCTCTGTCCTAGCCAGATGCCAGGCTTGGGCCAGGCACTTTCCCTTTAACTCCGTTCAGGAAAAGGGAGGCAGCTGAGCAAAGCAGGGTGCGGTGGGGTTTTGTTTTGTTTGGGTTTTTTTTTTTTTTTGCTGTTATTGTTGGTGTTATTTTTAATTCGACTAGCTAAGCCTTGCCCTTTATTAAATAAGAAGTGCTTTAAAAAAACAAAAATAAAATAAAGGCCCAGCTCCCAGAGTTCCTGAGGGAGCTGCTTTGTTCAGAGCAGCGGGATCCTGGGCGTGAGGGGAAGAACAGGACTCCTGCTGTCCGCACAGACCCCTGGGCTCGGTTCCCACGGTGCCAACCACGGCACGCGGGCACACACCAGGACGGCACCAGCCAGGCAGACCTGGTGAGGGAGGGCGGAGGCGGGGCACTGGGAGTCCATGGGCCTGTGGCTGAGACAGATAGCGAGGGACTGAGGGACTGAGAGAGGCAGGGTGGAGGTGGAGGGGGCGGGAGGGGGAGCCAGAAGGAACAACTGAGGAGCGTCTGATCAGCAGCTGTCCTTTCTCTCTGCAGCAGCAGTGAGGAGAGCCCCAAGAAGGACACAGAGCCATGGAACAGCCCCTGTGCCCCAGAACTGAGGGGTGGTGGCAGGGGCGCGTCTCCCCCAGAGCTCTTCGTGTTGGGCCAAGGGCTGCAACGGGAAGCCCGAGCCAGCCACACCCAGGACAAGCCTCAACAGAGGGAAGTAGCCTGACCGGCTAACCAGCAGGGTCACACGGATGCCAGCCACCCCACAAGGCGATGGGTGACAGCCAAGCATCAGACTGTCCCAGGGAGGGTGGCCAACCAAACTCCTACTGAAGCGTCCTAGAAAGATCTGGAAGGTGCACTGCCCAGAGAGTCTGCTGAGTTCTAAACCTTTGCCATTTTCGGTCCCAGATTCTGGTTTGCATTGGGGTACAAAGGTTAACTACAACCTTGGACCCTGGCGCTCTTTAATCCTTCAAGTACTGGCCTTAATTTAGGGGAAAAATGCATTTGTTGCAGGCTGCTTGGTGGGCTGGGGGAGGGGGGGTTGCTGGGGTGAGTTTCATGGACTTATTTAACCCCCACAATAAAGAATGAAGCAGATAGCGCCCCTCTCCCCACCCCCGAGCCTGAAAGTGTCGTGCCTGTGCCTGACGTCACACAGCCAGGAAGAGAACAGAGCAAAAATTCCAACAGGTGTGCCTGGCACCAGAATCCCTTGGTTTTTTGTTCCATTTCGTTGCCTATGACTATTCCCTCACACCATCTGCCTAAAGCAAACATAGTTGTACAAATGGTTGGAAAGCGTGGCGGTTTGTTTTTTGGTTTTTTGTTTTAAGATTAAGTAGTGGCCCAGGGTTGCGGCCACGCCACTGATGAGAGCTTTGTTTAGGAGCCGATCGCTCCAGAGATAGGAAGACTGAGGAGGAATGGAGACACACACCCTCCTCCTTCTCCTCCTTCCCCAGCACAGACCAAAACCCTCCACCCATAGCTTCCAGCCCACTCCCACGGCTGAGCAGCCTGGGATCAGGATCGTGTCTCAGGGGCGTGTCTTGGGTGCTCTGCCCCACACATCCCCACGCCTCTCCGATGGGCTGGGTACGACCCAGCCTTGCAAATACACAGCCTGCCCTGCACGTCCCACGGGGGCTGGAGCTCGCGGACATGCACACGTGCACGCATACAAACCCTCGTGCGCACGCCGGTCTCCCCAGGCGGCTTCTCCGCTAGCTTCATTGCCCAGTCATCCGCACAACTTCTGCCGAGGTTGAAAGGGAGGTGAAGAACTCCTGCTCCTGCCCAAACCCCGCTTCTGCCAATGCTCTAGATATTGGCTGCAGATCTTGGAATGTTTCCATGGGCGGCTGTGGAGGGCTTTCTTTTTAGAAACGAATTTGCAGTAATTGGGTGATTCAATACCGGCTCAAGAATTCTCAGCCACGGGTATAGCTAAGGGACCAACCCCCAGATCTGCAGCAAAGCTGATTTTTTTTTTTTTTTAAGTTTGGGAAAATTATAGACTTCAAATCCTTTCTTGTTGAAATAGATCCTGGCTCAAGAAGATGTCCTCTGGGTCCTGGGGAAGATACCATCTGTAAATGGATTCACTGTGACTTTTCCAGTTATTAAAGTAGGGGTGACAAGGATGATCTCTTCCAAGGCACCCAAGGAACAGATGATTAAACTGCCGGAGGCGCCGCACCGCCCCCACTCTGTTGGGAGGTGTCTGTCCCCACCCACACGGCTGCCTAGTGTCCCAGCGGAGTTCCGCGGCAGCAGGGTGGGTTCCCGGGCCGAGCCACACGCAGGGGTGAGTGGGTGGCCACAGGAAATGGGAGGAAGTCCAGCTCCCGGGGCAGGCAGGGCATGGCTGAGGTAAGTGTGTGAGAACAGCCAGGTTTAGGACACAGTCTGCCCACCTGGGCAGGCCAGCTGCGGTGGGCCCCGGGTGGGCTGGGCACTGAGCCGAGCAGAGGAGAAGCCAGCAAGCAGAGAGGGAGGCAGCTCACAGATAATCGGCTTCAGGGAGAAGCAGACCCTGTCGGGCTAGGGCTTAGGGGCAGACTTCCCGAGGTCTGAAGAAACACAGCAGAAACAGAGAAACGAAGCGGGGGCTGGCCGGGGGCACCATTCATGAAATGGTGAGACAGCGTGGGGGTGTAACCACAGGAGCAATAAAAAGTTGAGTTCTGGGAACCAGAATAGGAAGTGGGAGCCAGATCCGTAGGAGGCGGAAGCAAGGCCGAGCTCCCTGTAAAAGCGCCCCCTCTTAGAGGGCTGGGGCTGGTTTGAGTCTGTAGGTGGGGGCCGAGTGCACCCAGCGGCAGCCACAAAAGTAGGTGTGAGTGGCTGGGCGCCAGGCAGCCTATTCCCTCCCGGAAGGAGTCAGCATCAGAGAGAATGCCCTGGAAGAGTTTGGAATGAGCTTCCCTGAGGGCGCCTGGCAGGAGGCTCTCTGAGAGCAGAGGTCGCCCTCTCCCCCGAGCTAGGCTGCTGACAGTGGCTGACACCCACCGTTCTCCCCATGGCAGAGGAACACAGGGTTTCCAGGGTCCCTGCGTCAGTCCTGGAACGGGTCAGGACTCCTCCTCACCTCTCCACATTTACTGAGCACCTACTAAGACCAGGGCAGTGCTGGGCTCCTGCTGTATATCCCTATACATGATGCAGTGAGAGTGCTCCAGGCCCGAGCATCAAGGACAATGAACTGATAGAGACTATCATGTTGGCCACGGACTCAGCTGCTTTAAGAACCTCAAGTCAGCTTCCCCTGGGGTAAAGCAGAGGGGTCTCCAAGGCCAAGGTGCTGGGAGGCACTAAAGGTCAAAGGTGAAGCAGGGCCCAGCTAGCATCAGACCAGATGGGTCACAGATGCCTTCTGGCTACCATCCCAACCACCAGACTTAGGTCAAACTACAGGTGAATTACACACTGTGCAAAAGAAATTAAATGTACCACAGCAGGCAACTTGTGTGGCTTTGACTCAGTTTCCCCCTCCTTAAGACCAGGCCTTTACTCAAACCCGTGTCTCTGCCTTGGAAAGCACACTGCTGGTGTTCACGAGGGACAAGCCCAATCCCACAACTTCTCAGATGGGTCACTCTCACCCAACCCACCTTCCCTCCACCCAAGAACCTTGTCCTTGCTCAGCCCAACCCACTTCCTATGCTTGAAGGAGTAGGAAGAGCAGGGTTTCCCTTTCGTCTTGTCTTTTTCAAATAACGTCACCAACGGACCCAACCCATTAAAGACTCATGAGTCTGCAC
Source organism: Mustela nigripes (assembly GCF_022355385.1). Classification (NCBI taxonomy): domain Eukaryota; kingdom Metazoa; phylum Chordata; class Mammalia; order Carnivora; family Mustelidae; genus Mustela; species Mustela nigripes. The sequence goes on along the minus strand of NC_081563.1, from coordinate 23,285,145 downwards.
ATTTCCTTCCCAAAGCTGGAAACCAAGAAGGAATGTTGGGTATAAAGGCCCAAGAGAGCCCACCACAGAAAAGATCAGTTTAAGACGTGCATATTATACCCATATTCCTGTTTGGGCCAACTCTCTTCCAGGGGTGCCCGGCCACCGTCAACACCCATGGAGACCCCCAGAGCCGAGGAGAGGGAAGTGCTTCCCCTCTTCTGCTAACCCATTAGGAACGCAGCATACAGCTCTGCCCCAAGGGAAAAACATAATTTTCCAGTTCCATCAAAAGGACTCATGGGGGAAAAAAGCAGATATAATATTCTGGTGGAACAGTGTTAGCTTTTTGCAAGTATAAATACAATCTTCAAGATGACGTACAGCTTCTGTCCACAGCCTGGGTCTGTGTGGCGGTTCACCCTAAGCAGCACCTACTTCTTTCCTTACATCGTATACCCAGTTCAGAACCTGAAATAATCCATGTCAGTAGATAAGTCAGGGCAGATGACCAAAGAGACTTTTCCAGCGCTGTGCAAAGCTTACGTTTGACAAGACTTGTCTCGTCCACCCCACAACATGAATGAAAGGGGTTTGAGAAATATTCTTTTTTCTGAAATAAACCAGTGTTTTGCACATATCAGGGGAGCTGGTGCAGTGAATTCGAAGTGTCAACCTGTTTGTCTATCGATCATTCATTCGGTTGATGGCTTACAGGCTGCCCACACCCACCGCATCTTCCCAAGGAAAGCCTTGCAAAGGTAATATATTTTTAAGTAGCCACACATCAGATAAGCTGTTCAACCACCATAAGGTAAATATGTTCTGGGCCTCCATTAACAGAACACGTTATGCTGCGCCGTGGTTCACTCCCTGGGCCTACCTGAAGTTTCAATAAACTTCCATCAATCCATCCCGACATTTTTATGAAATGTAATTAAAGATTCGTTGCACATGCAGAGGAGCAAACGGTTCATTCACTCTGCACTCTAATTCAATTTTATGGAGGACCTTGGACACTGCTGGCTTGATTACTGAAGCCTCATGGACTTCAGAAAGTAACTTGACCGATAGCCTATGGGCCCTGTGACTACAGAGTTCCACCCGGGTAGCAGCTTGGATCCTGAATGCCGTCATTCCAGACAGCCCCGAAGTCCCACACACAAGTCAACAACCTGTTTTGGCTGGAATGGCAGCCCCAGCAGGAGACAGGCAGTGCCTGGACAGGACAAGCCGGGTGGGCCTGCATTGGAGGAAGAAGATGAAGGGAGAAGGAGGAGACAGGAGGAGGGCGCGGTGCGTGTGTCGGTCACCCTAGGGAGCCAGAGTCTCTCCCGCTCCTAATGGTTGGAACTGGGAGCCAGAAGCCTGATGCCCCACAGCCCCATTCCATAGCCCTGCAATCCAGCTCCTGGGGACCCATTCTTTGATCCAGAAAGCTGTGATGGGCACGCCAGCCTCCATACCCTACCATCTCCAAGACACAGGCAGACTCACTTCTACCAAACCATCTTTTTTGAGCCCCCTGGAAGAACTGAGCTGACGAGCCCTCACTACCTCTGTTTGTAAAGTTCATCTCCACCATCTCTGCATGTCGAGATTCTGAGCAAGAAGAGAAAGTGCGGTTTCCCCCTCATTCCAAATCTGGGCTTTGATTCTTGGAGAAAGTTAAAAACAGCTGTCAAACTCAGCTAGAATTGACTTCCTTCTCTGCAGGATTCCATGTCTTTCGAAGTGAAAAGACTTTAAAACATCTTGCTTGCCATCACGACTACAAATGTCAAATATTCCAAATGGAGGGGGAAAAATTAAGCTTCAGAATTTCCCACTTATTTGCATGCTGAGTCGTGGGTGATCTGTCAGTCAGATGCCGGGATTGACTTCACTGCCGTCTGAACAGAAAGTCTTACTGGGCTGAGGCTAGAGTTAATAATAATTATGCCTTTTCTTTGTGTGTAACACTCTACATTTTCAAAATGCATTTATCTATACTATCTATATTAGATTTTTTTTTAAATCCCATGAGATGAAAAGCAAGTCTTTTTTTTTTTTTTTCAACACCTTTGACAAATGAAAAAAAGAAGGCTGAGGGATGTCAAAGACATTTGGCTGGCTAGTGGGGCTCCCCAGCTCCTGCCCAGCCTTGGTTCTAACACCAACTGCCAGCAGGAGTGAGGTTACTCCAAAAGATACCACAAACTTCCATGGAAGAAACGCTCAGTTTTCTCCAACATTTACAAATAGGAAATTGTTTTTCAGATCCAGCCAAAGGCCAGCTGTAAGTTTAGCCATTCCTCTGAAACTAGTTTTCATGGAAATTCAGAACAATATTTCCAAGAGAATTATTTACTATAATCACCTTTACGCACCTCAACCACTCCCCGTCCGTCCCCTGCACACACATATAAAACTGCCCCTGGCAGGAAGGAAGAAAAATGATAAGACTTCCCCCTCCCCCAAAAGTCTTTGTTCCTTGTTGCTGTGAACCCCCAAAGAGGGCTTTCAAGGGAACCCCCATCCCCCCGCCCCGGGGCTGGAAGAGATGGCACCTGAGCAGACCGCTCTCTCCCAATTTATGGCCAGTGCCCCAAAGTACTAAAAAACATCAGATGAGACAGAAGGGAAATATAGACCCTGGGAAACAAATTGCCTTCGTGAAAATTATTTATCTAGCTTTTTTTTCTCCCCCTCTCCTTTGGAAGGGGACAGGATCGGCTGTGTTTATAAAACCTGATGACTTTTTAAAGCTATTGTTTAGTTAATGACTGCTGACACCAGCCGCAGAGGTGCTGGGTCTCTTTCTCCATGTAAAGATTCTCAAGGAGAACCCAAGGTGACGCTGATAGCAGCTGTCAACCCACAGAGAGGTAATTATAAAGCCGTGATTAAAACGAAACAAAACCTTCAAATGTTATAGCCTTCTTCACAGAGACACCAGGTGACGGGATACGGAGAAGACAGAACACCGCCCCCCTCCACAGAAGCCCCTGGAAGGATAAGGACCAAACTGGAATCCCTCCTGGACCCAGCCGCAGAAACGCCCACCTGGTAAGCAACCCCACGGGACTGCAGGAGCCCAGCTGGGAGCACGGGGTTAGGGCACTGCTTCCCCAAGCCAGCTGCCCAGTAGGGGGAAACGGGGACATAATCAAAGTGTACCAGCTTCCAATGAGAAGATCCACAAATTCTGGGGACCTAATGTATGGCCTCGCAATTACAGCTAATAAATTTATATTATCTACTCGAATGTTGCTATGAGAATAAAACGCAACACAAAAAGAAGCGCTAGTTATGTGATGGGACGGGGGAGTTCGCTAATGCTATGCGGGTGATTGCTTTGCAAGACAGACATGGATCAAATCAACACATTGTACATCTTCAACTCACACGAGGTTCTATGTCAGTTATGTGGCAATAAAGCTGACGCAGGAGAATAGAAAGAAAAGACAGCGCCCTGGGCCCTGCCCTATACCAATGGAATCAAAATCCCTGGGGGTAAGCCCCTGATATCAGGATTTATTTCCATCTCCCCAGAAGATGCTGAGGCAGAGTGAGTGGAGAAACATGAAGGAGGGAAGAGAAAACAAGACGGGAAGCTTGACCTGGGGGCAGCTTCTCCTCAAGGCCCAGAAACTGAAGCACTTAAGTATTCTCAGACAAATTGAGTCCTTCATCCTTCCACTGGAGGGAGAAGGGAGCCCTTCCATAGCTAGAAGCTGTATGCCCAGCCCCGACAGCATCTTCCGGAGGCAGAGCTCCCGCCTGCGCACACAGCCGAGCAAAGGACGGGCGCTTGGCTCAGACCTACTCCCCATCCCCCACGCTCCATCTTCACTGGTCACCACTGGCCATCCGTGAGGCCTCCTTCTCACGGGCCCAGGCTAATATGTTGTTTTCCCTTTGCTTTAGAAGTGATATGTGGGGGGCGCCTGGGTGGCTCAATCAGTAAGCTGTCCAACTCTTGATTTCACTTCAGGTCACAATCCCAGGGGCATAAGATCGAGCCCCCTGTCGTGCCCCAAGCTCAGCAGGAGTCTGCTTGAGATTCTCTCTCTCTCTCTCAAATAAATAAATCTTAAAAAAAAAAAAAATTAAAGTAATGATGTGAGAAACCTTTTGAGACTGAAATTTCCTGAGGTTCCCCACACCCCCGCCCCAGAACAAGAACCACCCAGCCCCTCCCCAGTGGGGTTGGGCCAGAGGCGTTGCCCGCAGAGCCCAGCTGCCCAGAGACTAGATTTAAACTTAAAACAGTGAAGGAAAACAGAACCTTGCAGAGTTATTTGCTTTTCAGCTGTTTTAGCTGTATTAAACACCTCCACCCAGGAGGGTGGGTCTGGAGCTGGGGGTGGGAAGCTTCCATTTTGAAGGTGCACTTGGAAGACAGGACGATGACTTTGAGCTTTGTCTCTGCCTTCAAAACCCCTGCCTGGGGGCACCTGGGTGGCTCAGTGGGTTAAAGCCTCTGCCTTTGGCTCAGGTCATGGTCCCAGGGTCCTGGGAACGAGCCCCGCATCGGGCTCTCTGCTCAGCGGGGAGCCTGCTTCCTCCTCTCTCTCTCTCTCTGCCTGCTTCTCTGCCTACTTGTGATCTCTGTCTGTCAAATAAATAAATAAAATCTTAAAAAACAAAACAAAACAAAACAAAAAAAAACAACCCTGCCAGACTCTGTGCCCTTGGGTTCCTACAGGTTCTAGGATCTTGACAAGCAGAAAATGTCCGTCTCCCCACCCAACCCAAAAAGTCTGCCCAGACTCCAAGCAAACACAATTAATTAAATTGTGTAAAACTTTATAAACGTTTAAAAATCAGCCTCTTGGGCATCGTTGATGATCCCCTGTCTAGCAGGTCTTTAACCTGGTTCAGTCAGAATCAGCTGGGAAGCCCCTGCTGGGGTCACAATTAGAGAGAAGTGGCTCCTGCTGCGGCTAGAATTACTCAAAGTCACACTTCAGCCACATATTAAAAGCACAACTCCCAGGATGATGGTGCTATACCCCAGCTCACCCCAGGGCATTGGGAGGATGGGGGGCCCGGCCTGGCTGCACCTGGCAACACAGGCAAAATGAAAAAGTGGCTTTCTCGGGGCCCCTGGATGGCTCAGTGGGTTAAGCCTCTGCCTTCGGCTCAGGGTCTGCCTTCTGCTCATGATCTCAGGGTCCTGGGATCGAGCCCCACATCAGGCGCTCTGCTCAGCGGGGAGTCTGCTTCCCCCTCTCTCTCTGCCTACTTGTGATCTCTCTCTCTGTCAAATAAATAAATAAAATCTTACCAAAAAAAGAAAAAGAAAGAAAGGAAGAAAGAAAAAGTGGCTTTCTCAACCAGGGGTACCCATGAACTTGGAAATATGGGAGTTGATTTGGAGCTCCTCGGCGTCTCTGGGTCATCCTCCTCGGGAGAGGGTCACACCAGTGCTGTGGAAGTGATATACTGCGGGGGGACAGTGGAGGGGGTCCACTGGTGGCGTCTGCCAGAGAACTTGCTGGCAGGGAGCTGGGGTCTCATGGCCTCAGCTATGTGGATCTGCCCCAGAGTGTTGTTACGGATCTGGCTGTGTTCCTTGGCTAGCACCTGGCCTCGGCCCCTTTGACCTTTACCTTACCCTTGTGTTTGAAGTCATCAGTGGAGCTCTAATTCTGCCTGGTCACACCATGGTTAACCAACCACTGGCCCCAGGCAAGGCAAAGCCAACCCTACTGTGTCTAGAGCGACAGTCCAAGCCATCCCTGTCTCCCTGTAGGACTCCATTTCTCTGGCTGCCGCATCCATGCACAACACCTTCCCTCGGTTTGCTCGTGTTCTGGCACATCCTGAGTCCAGCACACACCTCCAGCTTTGTGATCCAGCCCAAGGGGAGGGGGCCCCTGTGCAATCCCAGAGCTCCCATGTGACCTCTGCAGGTCCTGTAGCTTCCCGTTCCAGCAAGTGCTTTCACATCTGGGATTTCAAGAGTAAAGCTTCATCTAGTCCTCTGCGGAAATGACCAGAATGCTGGCTTCCAGAGAAGGCTTTCAGTAATGCAATTGTCAAACTCTCCCTGGGAAGGTTTTGTTAAGGCAGAAGAAGGATGACCCTGGAGAGGGTTGTTCTGCTCACCTTGAATCAGCCTCATTAACAACTAGACTGGATTTGAACGGCCAATTTACGGTCTCCGGGTGGTAGGGGGCTGGCCCAGCCTCTTTGGATGGGGGCCGTCCCCACACACGGTCTGCAACCTCAGGTCAGTGCTACACTCTTCATCCCTAACTCACCTTCCCATGCCACCCACCACTGGTTCTGCTGTTGTCTCCTTTCCTTTGTGACAAACCTAGTTACTAAAATATTCTCTGAGGTTAAAAAAGTGCAAGATAATAAAACCTTAGAAAAATAAGTACTTTCTTTATTTCTACTTCAAAATATACTATGTACATCTGGAACTCTAAGAGAAAGTAGACCGGGAGATGATACTATCATAAAAATAAAATAAGGTAAAAAAAAATAACAACTGCCCCCTTTCAGATCTGTCTTTAACCCAGCTGAAAGGGGCGTGAGCTGCCCGTTGTCGTGCTCTCTGATGCCATCCCTCTGTCGGTGACGTTGGTTGGGGCTGCCTCACAGGGATGCTGTGTCTAAGAGTCCCTGGAGCGTTTCGAGGACCGGCTGTGGCTGGCCAGCGGCCAGGTCCTGCAGCCGGGAGCCCATCTGCTCCTGGAGGCTCCGGGACAGCCGGTGCGCTACCGTGCGGACGTTCCCACCGTGCCCGGGGAGGACACTGTTCCTGGTCATGTTGCTCAGGAAACACCAGAGGACTGGAAGGACATGGCGCTCCACAGCCTGGGGCTTCAGGGGGTACACGGAGGCCACTAGCACTGTTGGACAGAAAACGGGTAGACTTATTTGAGGCAGGCACTCTCTCCCTCTCCTGCTGCCCTCTCTTGGGACAACAACTCTATCCCCAAAAAGGTCAGGCAGCCCCGAAGAGCCAACTGGTCCATTAGACACACCAGCAAGGGCTCGGGACACATTTTGGGGCCCATGAAAATGGTTGTATTTCTTTTAAAATCAAAAGAAAAAATTAGGAAGATATCCAACCTTGTTGATATTCATGTTTATACCAACCAGTTATAAAATACAATTTTTAACTTGTTTTTGTTTTTTAACAGAGGAACAAGTATGCAAAGGCCAAAGTGCTCAGGGCCCATGACAGCCGTCATTGGTCCCTGCAGCCCAAGGGAGAGGACAGAGGCGGACACACTTGGACTGGACTGCAATCTAGCATTCCCTTAACCCACGTTCCCACCTACATGAGTTCATACGAACAGAGAAAACCCGAACCAGGGAGAAAAGTCAACATTCTCTCATACGAAGCATTCTGAAAAATAAAGCAGCCAGCAGGAGACAAGAGCAGTGTGGCCTCCCCAGGGTCTGGATGCCAAGCCCCACAAGGAGACCAGCAGCAATGCGGGAAGCATGAGTGTGCTTCGTCAACTACCAAGCTCTGCACAGACCCTCGATTCAGTGATGAACCCCCCACCTCCGGTTCTCCCAGGCCCTCTACCTTCTTTAACCCCCAGAAAACCCACACGCAGCCTACCCCAGCAAGCAAGCCTTCCATTGCAGAGTAAATGCCGGGGTCAAAGTCAAAGAATGACCCCAAGTCATTTCCCAGGGCCACTCCAGCCTTCAGCCATGCCAACAATGCTCGCTCTGGACGCTGAGTGCCATCTGCCTATCCTCCTGCCAAAGAAGTGCTGGTGAGAGCAAACGACCTTTACTTGTTGATGAGGTAAAGAGACTGGAAGGTTCCCTGGGCTGAGAGACATACCCAGGAAGCTAACACTGCCAGAGTCCCAAGGCTGGGGCTCAGAGCTTTGCAGCGTGACTCCACTGTCCTCACAGCGCCTCGACAGGCAGGATACCAGTCCATCTTGCAGAGGGGCAGCCAGTGCTCAGGAGTCAAGGAGCTTGCCCCATACAACACAGCTAACGAGGGCTGAGGCTAAGCCTGCCTCGATTCGAAGGCTCACGCTCTGGCCCCCTTGCTGCCCCCAGGGGTTCCACGTGTCAGACGGTGGTGTGGAGTTTTACTTTTAGCAATACCTCCAATGTGTCCTTCCTTCACCAGCATAACATCCTCCAACACCCCCAGGATGCTTCCCCAGGGCCCCTCGAACTCCCGGCCCAGGCTGGGACCACAGGGGGCCGGAGAAGATCCGCAGCCTTCAGCGAAGCCTGCACTGGAGCAGTGTCCTTGCCCACCGAGCGCGCACACTGGCTTTCAAGCCACACCCTCAGGGTTCCTGCACCCCACACCGTGGGGCCTCTCGGGGGCTCCCCCATGTCACCAATCCTTCAGAAGTAAAGGTGGCCCTTGATCCCGCGGAAGACAGGTTGGCACCCGGGAGTCAGCCCAGCCATGATGGCTGCTGAGCCGCTTCATAGCGCAGGGCAGAGCTGGGAGCTGCGGGAAACGGGAAAGGGGAAGCTGGAGGAGGGCTAGGTAGCGGGAAAGCCAGCAGGACGCCCCAAGGGCTGGGGTAGGAGGTGAGGAGGAGCCAGGGATGTGGGGGGCGGGGGGAGGCGGTGCCGGCCAGAGGGAACAAAAGAAAGCCAGCAATCCTGATAAGCCGCCCTCAGTGAACAGCTATCCCTCAAAGCCTTCCTAAACCTCCATGGGATCTCAGCTGCGAACCAAGGGGAGAACTATCCCTAGAACCAGGCCCAGGCGGGGCTCCCCTGTGCCCACCAAAGGGTGAGGGGTTCACCTGCCCCAACCCGCCCCACCTCACCGCCCCGTGCCCGGCATGCTGCCCTCCCACCTGAACGCCCCCCTCCCCCAGCCAGGCGACCGCACGCAGTAAGGCCTGAGGTTCCCCGGGTCCAGCAGCCGAGGTCACCTGGCTGACAGCGGTGGGCTTCTCAAATTAGCAGAGGCAGATGATGGCCCTTCTGGGAGTCCTCATGAGGAGGAAAACCCCATTAAATTGGCGCTTACAAGGCAGCTGAGGTAATTAGCAAAAGATTTACTCCCGTTAAGCTGCGCTATTATTAGTGCACACCTTGTGTCAATGGAAAGGCTCTTCTCAACTCCTGGCTGACACCGACTCACTGGGAGTGCTACAGAGAAACTCTGGCTTTTGAGGTCTCTTGGAAACAGGTGGAAAATTCTTACATTTACATGGATAATCTAAAGTGAGGTACCCATCCACCTTTGAGGCCCACACACAACCTGTACAAGGGCAGGTAAAGGTTTCACCCAGAGAATGCGGATTTTGAGCAACAGTAAAGGGTTCCTTGTCTGGTGCCCCGGGGTCTCAGTTACGCGGCCTCTGCCCCTCCCCGCTGCTCATGCTCTTCTCGCTCTTTCTCTCTCTCTCAATAAATAAAATCTTTTTTTAAGGGGATAATCAGAGAACCCACACCCTCCTTATGATGTTGTTGTGAGGATGAAATGACCCAGTGCCTACAATTGAGGCAGGGGGTAAAGGGGCAGAGCCTGGAAAGCCAGGCAGCCACAGGCCTCATGGGCCACTCCAAGGAGCCTGGACACGAGCCTGAAGATGACGCATGCAAGGATTTATGTGTGGGGGTGACACCACCTGTCTGCCTGTTGGGGGAGGGGCACTCAGAAGTCTAGAGAACAGAGTCCTTCTGCCTCCTTCCTGGATGGGACCTTCCTAAGCATGGGAGGCAGGAAAGACGAGAAAGCCGGGTTAAGTAACCTGCCCAAGACCAGAGTTCATGGGCGGCAAATGGGTCTGTCCGCCGCAAAGCCTGTGTCCATCGCATCCCACTCCCTCAAGGGCCACAGGAGGTTTCAGGCCTGGCATGAAATCACTCCAGACTGCAAACTCAGAGCAGACATCAGCTCAAGCTTTCCTCAGCCAAAGCCTGAACAAAGCAGAGAAGACTCGGGCCAGAGCCCCAGCCCTGCACCAGAGCCCCAGCCCTGCACCGCACGGTTCCGGGCACCTGGCGAAGGGCCGGGTAGGGCTGGCGTCCAGGCTGTGCCCTGCTTTGCGGGCTGTGCACGCCCAAGAAAGGGCAGCGCTCGTGCTCACCGTGGGGCTGCCGCTGACCAAGCCCCGCACCAGTAAGCCACGGTCCACCCAGAGGAGCTGAGGTTTTTTCTGATTCACACAAAGGTACTCTATGGGCTAGCCGAAGTCCTGTTTGCAAAGAAGTGCATCCTTGTTTCTTAAAAACTGTTTTGTATATGTACTAACCGGCCCCATTTTGGTCCAAACCAAAGATTATCTTCTGGTAATGTGGGAATTATTTTTTAAAAAGCAGCTCAGAGAAAATTTTTAAAAGGCCTGTGAGGATTATTGGATTATTTGGAGCATCTAAGAGACTGGGTGGTTCAGCTCCGTGCCAGGAGGCTGACTAGAAGGCTGGGGCAAGGGGCTTTGGGGACACTCACCGGACAGACGCTCTGTGACATCAAGAACCGCGCGGCCACTCAGGAAGCGCACCCGCCCAGCAAACGTTTGTAGGAGGCAGAGGTTGTCTGGAAGAGAAGGAGGGTGTCAGCGGCCATGAGGCTGTGGCCCGAGCGACGGTCCCTACCCACACAGGGAAGGAGGCCCGTCATGGAGCTGCGTTAAATCCTCTGGGTCACAGTGGGGCGTCTGGGGACCCGTGAGTGGCCCGGGACAGTTGCACTGGCTCCCAAACAGGTTTCACTTACTCCCACAGGTCTGGTTCCTGCTTTCTGTCCTTCCTCAAAATTGCTGAGTTTGGGGGCAAAACAGGGCTTGCCCACAGTCTTGGGCAAACCAGGATGGCTGGTCACCCTTCCAGCAGCAGAAGCTTCTGGCAGGCTCCGTTTGGGTGGGAGGAGGACGTTCGCATTGGGCACGTGTTAGCTCTCAACAGCTTATACGTAACCTCCCTGCGTGAGACTTGGGTCCAGACCGCATCCTTGTAGGACAGGAAAGTTTACCCTCCACATGCCTCAACCTCACGCTTCAGGAGGGTTGGGGGAAAGATGAATTTTTACCCCCCCCCCCTTTTTTTTATTGTCACCACACCCCGACCCCCAGCAGGCACTCAGACACACCCAGTCCCAGGAGCCAGCTGCCCAGCCTAAGGCCTGGGGAGGTCCCCATTCGGATGTTGAAGAAGTGCTTACTAGAATGAACCACCAATGGTGAAACCACAGGCAACTAGGGTGGGGAAAGTTTGGGGGATGATGAAGCCCCTGACATTCTTGGATTGTATTTCTAAAGCCAACCCCAGCAGGATCCCACAGGTGCTGAACTTAGGAACGACCCCTTCTTCCCCGTTCTGGCTGACGTCTCCTGGTTTCTCAAACGATTGTACTTGAAATCCCACGTTCCTCACAGAGACATACAAGGTGAGGAAAGCAGCCCTCTACCCGGCGAAGGCAGGATCACCTAGAGGATACACACCCAGCTCCTGACGCTGCCACAGCCGTCCCCGCACAACTCCGTGGGAGCGAGTTCAAGTAATAAAACCACTTTTCAGGGATGTGGCCGTGGGGCCTGCCCACACCTGTCATGGAGGTCTGTGGGGGCGTTACCACAGGTGCCCCCCCGGAAAGTGTGTCCTAGGGCCCCAGGGGCTGACCCACTCAAGGCCAGGTGTCTCTCAGCAGGATACAGAGATTAGAGACCCACCTGAGGAAGCCTTTCCAGGCAAATTCCCCCTTCTCCAGATTCCTCGAATATCTCAGCACCCCCCTGGATATGCAATTAAGCTTCCCTTTTCCTGCCAGGCAACAATTCTAGCTAAGAGCTCATCCCTGCTTCCCGTGTTCTCCTCCTGAGAGCTGTAAGGGGCACAGAGGAGAAAAATGTCCCCGTGGGCACCAGATACATCCCTGCTGCTTGCAAAAGGGCCATCCACAGGGAGCCACGGGGTGGCTCAGTCAGTTAAGTGTCTGCCTTCAGCTCAGGTCATGATCTCAAGGTCCTGGGATTGAGCCCTGCATTGGGCTTTCTGCTCACCAATGAGTCTGTTTCTTCCTCTCCCTCTGCCCCTCTGCCTGCTTACTCTCTCTCTCTCTCAAAAAACAAAAAAAAAAAAAAAAAAAAAAAAAAAAAAAAAAAAAAAAAAGAAAGAAAAAAGAAAAGAAAAAAAAAAGCATCATCCATAAGTTAGGCAGCAGACTTTAAAATAATTTGTTCTGGGAAAGAAAAGGGAGGCCAGACTCTAGAATATTGCAGTCAGCAGGAAGCAGTCTCAGGGTGTCTTGGAAAATCTGTAAATATGTAAGAATAGGTTTTTACATCAACATCACCTGCATTATTTTTTCTAGGTGCTTCTATTTGTCCCACGCCCATCATTAGCCACAAGCTCACCCCTAAGGACAAGGACTTCTGCCTCCTTGCTTTCCCCAACAACACTCAGTCCAGGACATTTTCTGGACACAGCTGGATCTCCCGCCTCCTGGTAGCTGATGTAGCCTCGCAGAGCCAGAGAGAAGTGGACAACCTGGGGACTACTTGAAAATGCACATCCAGCAGACATCTGTGTCAGACCGTGCTCCCATGTGCCTGGCACACAACAAGTGCTCAATAAATGCTTCAGGACTATAGGGAGTGTTAAAGCAGAGACATTAAGCGTGCCCAAGCTGGTTTATAAACCCCAGAGCTCCACGCCCCAAGTTACTGGCCTCTCTCCCTCTGCCTGCTTCTGCAGTGATGGCTTGCTTCCAGGTCACACCCAGGTTTAATGGGCTGCGGGAAAGCATACAGTGAGGGGTGTGGGCTCTGGGTCCAGGTCACCTGGACTGAATCCTTGGCTCTTCCATATTTCTCTGTGCTGACATTGGACAAAACCTCTACCTCCGTTTACCCATCTAAAAAAGATGCTAATACTCGTATCTTCCTCATAGAGCTGTTCTCATGTTATGATGCTTAGGATAGTGCCCTGAGTATAATTACTATGTAAGTATCAGTTACTGTTGCCGCTGTTTACTATTATTTCCCCCAAATTCTCCAAAGGCCCAGCAACCTGAATGGTGGAAAGACCATTAAGAGGCACATACTGCATGGAGCACTGGAAGTGGCACATAAACAATGAATCTTGGAACACCAAAAACATAAAATAAAATTTTTTTTAAAAGGGGGCTGGAATCTAACTTCAGAAACCTTAAAAATCCATGCTATGTTAGCCCAGCTTTTTCATGGGCTCCTCTTCTTTGCCCCAAGGAAACCAGAGCTGGCCTTGGTGCTGCCCACACACAAGGGCAAGCAAAGCCATGAGACTTAGGGAAAACAGCCATGGCTGGCAGGCCACACAACCTGTCTTCCCTGAGTCTTGCCTTCCCTCTCTGCAAGGGTGGAGCAGTCTACAGGGCCTCCCACCTGCCCCATGCAGCCAAGCCCTACAGCCACCAGGCCACATCATTCTCAGGCTTGTGGGAAGCCAGAGAAGAACTTTTTAAAAGTATAAAACTTATGATAGCGTGGATAGTGACAGCAAAGAAACTGGGGTCCAAGTGGACCCCTGGTAATAAGCACAGGACTCTGAATCTGTCACACAGCCTCCAAAAGTAGGTCCACTCACTGAAGGAGAAGTGGAAACGATCTATTTAAACAGAAAAATGCAAACTAAGGCCTAGGCATGGGCCAGAGCTGTTCAAAGTGACTCAAGTGTGTAATCATATGTAAATACTTGCGCTCTGCTTTTTTTTTAAGCAGGATGCAAATTTAAACGTGTGATATCATCACAACTTGACACAAATAGGCACAGAAAAAAATATCCGAAATGAAAAGTGCCAAACGTTAATAATGGTCTCTTCCAGAAGTTGAGACTGAAAATGAGGGCCTTTCAAATTTTTCCTTCCCAGTGCTTTGTATGTTCCATTTTCTCAATAATGAACAAGTATGACTTTTACGTGGTGGAAAGCAAACTTTATATTTTTAAGCTAAGTAGGAAGTCTGCATGGTAGCATGAAAAACTGGTTAGTTAAATGAAAGAAGCAACGTCTAAATTGTATTTACATTCCAATCTTTAACCAGGGAAATGTGTACACATGTAGACAAGAAAGAAAAGAGAGATTTTTAAGCAGCTGGTACACTAGAGGGGCATCATGGATGAATGTTGAAATTCCCCAAACAATACCATGCTGGTCATAAGATTTGTATAAGATAATGAATTCAGAGACAGCAGAGCAAATTAGCAAAAGCTGATCTGAAGCTGCTCATTTCCAAGCCTATCTGCTCTCTCCAGCACTGGTACGGGGCTGCACTAAATTAAGAGAACTCCTTTTGATGCTCAGTCTGACCAGGAGGGTGTGGGCTGTCAGCAGCCTGATGTTTTAATTAGTGACGTTTCTTCTGTAGCTAACCTGGTAACAGGGCCCAAAGACAGAACCAGCCAGTCTGCTCAGGAAATACCTTGATCCCCAGAATAACTCCCCTGAAATCAGAAGATCTTGGTGCTGAGTAGAAAGGATACCCCTCCCGGTCCCTTTCTGGAGAGGGTCCCAGGCAGGCAGTAATGAAAGGCAGAGGTCAGGGAGCAAGGTATCCACATATCTCCTTCCTTACTTTGTCCCAAAAATGGGACGTGGGCAGAAATTCCCACCTGCTCTGTGGACCACGACACCACCTGCTCCATAAACCTCGGGAAGACCAAGGAACTGGAAGAGATGGGGTGGCTGATTAGTCATCTTATCCAGAATCAAGAGGGACCATAAGAGGTTGCCTAGAAAGCCAAATTCATGATTTGGCTGTGCCATCTGGACTTTGTGCCAGAAGTTGGACTACCCTGGCTGTGCTCGTGATCCCCATGGCCCGCGTTGAGTGGGGAACAAACCATAGCGTGCTGAGCCATTCCTTTGTGACTCTCCACATTGAAGATTTCACAGCTTTCCATGGTTCCTCTCCAGTCTGGAGCTGGAATCCCTTGAGGTGGATGACACTAGGCTTGAGAGAAACTCCCTCTGCTCAAAGGGCTCCAAGCCACTTCCAGGAGGGGCCTCAGGAGGCTGAGGGTAGACTGGAGCCACTAGGCTTCTTTTGGGTGAAATGGGAAGAAAGATTTACACCCCTTCTCTTCTGCCACTGCTGCCCCAGTCTCTGCTTCTACCACCCGATCCCCTGGGACAGTGGGAAGTTTAGTGACTTAATCCATTTCTCCTTCTGCAGGTCAGACTCAGACCATTCCAGGCAGATGGGAACCATTCCCAGAGAGACCTTGATTCTACCCTAGGTAGTCCCTGGCAGTGACGGTATTTCCTGGCAATCTAAACCCCTCCACTTCTGTTCTTCATGGATACATAAACCAGCAAGTCACTTCATAGTTAAAAACACTTCCAGGGGCACCCAGGTGGCTCAGTCAGCTAAGCATCTGCCTTTGGCTGGGGTCATGATCCCAGGGTCCTAGGAGCTCCCTGGTCCCTGGGGCTCCTGCTCAGTGGGGAGTCTGCTTCTTCCTCTCCCTCTGCCATCCCCTGTGATACAATGATGCTCTCACTTGCAAATAAATAAATAAGATCTTAAGAAAAAAAAAAAAAAAAAAAAAAAACTTCCAAAACCCAGGTGGCTCATTGGGCAGAGTGGGTATGGCTCAGAGCACAGCCACATGGAGCCCCAAGAGCCCACTGCTACACCTGCTCCAAATGACCAAGAGCCAAGACCCTGTGCTTTACCCTCCGGGCCCCACAGGCGCTTTTTGCCAGGGGTTTACTGGGCTCCCTCCAACTCTTTGAGGCCAACAACATTCCACTGCAGCCTAAGGAGTAGAGAGGAAAACAGTGCCCCTCAAGCCTGCCTCCATTCTCCCCACATCAGATCCTCTGGCTGAGGGGCCAGAGGGGGCATCGTCAGCCATTTCCAAGGAGATCCTGTCCCAGGAGGAAAGGACAAATCAAGGCATCTTCCTGGAAGCCACAGCCTAACTCAAGGTGTGGACAGATCCCAAAAGCAGACTAGCCCCAGACCCCCTTTCCAGGGCGACCAGCCCAGGTGGGTACAGCAGGGCCCAGGTAGGGAAGGCCCAAGTCCTGTGCCAATGTGAGACACCAGATTCTGCAGCCCAAAGCCCCAGAGCTTCAGCGTGCTCTAGGAGGGTGGCCCAGTGGCAGAAAGTGGGAACCCTCACACCGGAGAAGGAAGGGTTAAAAGTGCCTCGCCCCAACAAGGGTGCTTAGCCTCTTCAAACAGCTAAAGCCTGTTTTGCTTGGTGCAGGTTTTCCCAATAAATCCAGGGCCTGCAATGATTTACCAAGAGCCTTGGTTATTGGCAACAGCAATCTCACTTACCCAGAGCAGCACTGAGAACAAGCCGTAATTTAAAGCTGGATTTATATTGTTTGTTCTACAGCAACAAACTCAGCAAATCATAAATTCCCTTTGAGATGAAGAGAGGAAATTGACAGTATTTATGAACTCGAAAGGCAGAGAAGGGCCTGACCAGGCCTTTGATTTGTAACTGAAACTGCTTCTGGAAGCTTCAGCCAAGGACACAGCTGCCATCCAGCCTCCGGGAGCTGGGTTCCCGCAGGGCGTGGGCGCTGGGAGGGGAGGGGTGCCTGGCAAGGTTCACACCCCCACCACGGGGATGTTCTGTGGATCCTACAGGCAGGACGTGGCTCTGTGCTCCTCGGGACATACGGCAACAAGGCCAACATGGGCGGTCCTCAGATCGCGAGAACATTACATCATGGCAAGGGGAGTTTGTGAAGACTCAGGGTCACTCTGGTCTGGACACGACTGCTCGTGTGCAATGTCCCACACACACCTGCACTTCGGCCTGTGTCCTAGACATACCAAGTACCACCTTCTGAGCAGCTAAGAAAGAAATGAAGAGCAAAAGTAGATGCTCCCAAATCCCACCTAATAAGGTCAGAGAACCAAGATGTGTTAGTGTGAAGCACACAGGATCTGAGAAGCTCTCGCCGTTCCTCACGTGCCCCCTCCCCCAGCTCACTCCTTTTTCCCTTTCATTCCACCCCCAACCCTCACCCCCTATTCCTCACCCAGATTCCTCCCACCCTCAGCCCTGGCCCCAAACAGTCTTCCTCAAAGACAACTCTCATCTGTTCCACGCTCAAAAGCCAATGGGATCCCAGCCCGATCCCTACACCAGACATTCAAGGTGGCCCACCCGCCCGTCCACTCTGTCCTCTCCAGCAGGCTTGCTCTGCTGTCTCACCGCCATCCTGCCTCGTCCTCACAGAAGCTGCCCCCACGGCTATCATCCCTACGTCTAAAAACACCGCTGGCGACACCTCCAGCTTTTTCCCCACAATCTGCACTTATTTTTCCTTCAGTGTTCGGTTGGCTCCATCACTGCGAGACTGGGTGACCCTGGGGAAGTCATTTCTGTCACATATACCATGAGGAGGAAAGACGAGATCATCTACGCGTCTCCTCTACACTGCCATCTAGGACACTTGGGTGGATGTGACATGGGAAAGCCTGCCAGCCAGGTCCTGGGCTGCCCACCCCTGTCCTACGAAGACTTCAGGGAAACATTTGGCCTGAGAGCCCCCGAGTGCCCATCTGCACTCTGCTGATTCCCAGTGGGGCTGAGGCGGGAGGCTCACCCAGATTCTCAATCATGGCGTCCAACGCGGTCACCGCGGCGGAATAAATCCCCGAGTTCTTGGAGTTGAGGTTGTCTGCAACAGCAACAATGATGGAGAGCAGCATGGGGTGTAAGCTTTCTTTGAGGAGGGGGATCATCTTGGCAAGGGACTCCAAGGCCCACTGGTTCACTTTCTTGTTGGAATCCTGAAGCCTTGGGGTGAAAGCATCAAAGACCTATTGAGGGAACAGAAACCAAGAGCCCGTGGGAACCCAGACTGGGCAGAAAGCCCACGACCCCACCAGCCACCCTCAGCAGGGATTCCTCCTGCCTCCCCGACAGGGTCATCCAGCCTGTGCCAGAATATTCTCAGCGATGAGGAGCTCACCTCCTCAAAAGGGGAGGAAGGCAAGAGGGGAAGAGCCACCACGTACTGAGCACTCATTGCGTCGAAGCCTCTAGAACATCTCGTTAGGGGTTCCCTGCACTCTCGTGGAATGATCTTAACCGGTGAGGCAGGTGTTCCCATCCCCAGTTTACCACTTAAAACAAAGCAAAAGCTGAGGCAGAAAGAGGGAAAGTGATTTGCTCCGCATTACAGAGCTTAGTAGGGAACGCGGAAGGACGCCCTGGTCTGCTGACTTCAGGCCCGTGTTGGCTTAACAATCTGCAGCCTAGATCCTAGAGGAAGCAAGCATCTGGCCAGGCTCCCAGCCCACCTGCCCAACCATGCTGGCCCCATCGCCTGGCAACCACATACTCCACCACCCAGCACGTCATGCGCCTGGCTGGATCAGGAGCAGCCGTCAGCCGTGGCATCCTCTACCTCTACCCTCCTTGCCACAGCTGTGCTGAAGGGATGAGAAAGGCCCAAGACATCTCTGGGTGATCCCAGGTGCCTGGCAGGAGTCAGGGCCTTTGCCCCCTCGGCTGCTTCCAGACAATCTCAAAGGGTTACCAAGGCGACTGGATAGCAGGTGCACCTGGAGGCATCTGCCACCATGTCCTGCTGTGTCCTGAGTATTCCATATTGAAGCTGCACCCCCAGGAGAGAGACGGGCCAGCGCTCACCTGGACCAGGTTGGCGGTGATGAGCTCCGGCGTGGCCTTGCAGATCTCAAGAAGCCGTCCCACGCCTTCCATCCGAGACTGGTACTCTTTGGCCTCCAGCAGCCGCGTCAGCTCCCGAAGCTTCTCCGCCACCTGGAGGCCACCACGCACGGAGGAGCGTAGCCCCGCCAGCCGCGGGCCGTTGGAGCTGAGCCTGTGGGGAAGAGACTTCTGACCCAGGCAGACCCAGAGGATGTCTGTCTGTGCCTCTTGTCCCATGCTCCTCCCACAGACAGGTGAGACCGAGACGAGAGTGTCACCTGCAGCTTGGCCCACCCCCAGCTTCTCCACCTGCCGCTTGAGGACTCCAGCCCTGGAACTCTGGATATCCCCTTTCCTCCGGGGACAACAACAAGGTTGTCCCGAGCCCTGTCCTTTTGCCAGGGGACAGGGTTCTCTCTTCTTGCCTTTTTACTCTTTTCAGGAAACACATAAGGGGGGGGGGCGGCTGGTGTGGGAGAGGTGGGAGTCCACCCAAGGGTGACCAAACATTCAAGCTAAGAGTGAGGGAGGATCTCACCACATGC
Source organism: Mustela nigripes (assembly GCF_022355385.1). Classification (NCBI taxonomy): domain Eukaryota; kingdom Metazoa; phylum Chordata; class Mammalia; order Carnivora; family Mustelidae; genus Mustela; species Mustela nigripes. Next base: position 23,266,045 of record NC_081563.1, on the reverse strand, counting down.
CTTTATCCTGATCCCCAGTTACCTCAGCCTGTTCATACTTCTCCAGGGACCAGGGAAAGGTTACGCCCTGTTCTCTCCCGCTGAGAGCACACGTCTACCGCAGCCTCTGGCCCAGTCCAGCCAGCAAGAGAGCAGTTCCATAAAGGACGCCTACCCCCCACACCCAGCTCAGAACCTGGTTCTTCGAGCACGTGGCCTACATGGCAAGTCCCCTCTGACAGAGCCCAGCATCAACCATGCTGTCATGCATGCCTCCAGTCCACGCGGTGTGCCCACTGAGTGCCAAGGGCTGTGGTGGGCACTGAGGACAGTGAGATGAGAGACATGTTCTTTGCCTTAAGGTGCTCTCAGACCAACAGAGGCAGGTAAGCCCAGGGGGCTGATGGAGGACTGGAGAACAGAGCACAGAGTGTCAGAGATGGCCTCTGGGGGAAGGTGACAGTGATGTGAGTCTTGGGGAATCCTGTAGAATAAATAGGCATGTTCTGGGTGCAGGCAGTGTAGCATAAGCAAAGGGAGACCGTGTGTGGGGGTGAGAGCAGGAAGCTAACCTCAAGCAGGTGGTGGGGGCTTCCCTGGGCGCCTGCTAAGGTGTTCAGAGGGGTCCTCCCCAAGCACCAGAGAAGAATTTTGAGTTTCAGGCACATCAGTGACCAGGGAGGTTCTGCTTGGTTTCTGCTCCTCCCAGCACCCACCCTCCAGCCTCTCTGCCCGTTCCCTGCATCCGCCTTGTCCCAACTCTGCCTCTAAATTCACACCAGGCCACACTGATGGCCACAGGATGTGTGTGCAGCTCCAAGTGGGCGGAGAAGCGCTGAGCTCAAGTAGAGAGTCTGGCCAGCAGCGCGCCCACACCGACTAATGGCATGGCTCCCACTCTGCGGGACTGCAGAAACCAGCCTCTGCTGGCAAGTGCTTCCCAATCCAGGATTTGGTCTCCCTGAGACCAAATTCACTGATGAGTGCTGCAGACCCAACTAGATCTCCGCCATAGCCCAGATCCACAGAGACTCCCAGAGCCACCCCTGGCCTAGGGCCAGCGGGCCATCTCTGTCAGCAGCCTTGGATGTGGAGCCCCAGAGAGACGAGAGCAGCCATACCCGTCCTCGCCGGGCAGCCCGTTCTCACTCAGCACCAGACTCCTCGATACCTTGCGGCCCTTGGCAGATGGAAGCCCGTCACTATCTTCCAGTCCCTGGAGAAAGGCACACGGAACATGAGCCACAGGGGTGGCCCTCTAGGGAACTGCAGGCCACCCCGGGCTAGACCACAGCAAGAGCTTCTGAGGGCACAACTGAACATTCCAGACCACTGGTAGTCATGGCAGGGGTCAAGATCCCCATTCAATGGGAGACAGTGTGGATACCCAGGATGGCTCAAGGCACAATGGCAGAGAGGGGCAGAGCCAGGTCCAAGCACAGGGGAAGGAAATCACCCTTATCCCACCAGGCAGGGGTCGAGGGTGAAATGAAATCTCTGAAATGCACAACCCACTCCCCTGACCGGCTCAGCTCTGACCTCCCCGGCACCCTCCACCCCCACCCCCACCTGCTTAAGCCACCAACTCACCCGCTGCTTAATAGCCGCCATGACCTTCCGTAGGTCGTGAGACGGGAGGCTCTGCTTCAGAAAGGCATCAAACTTGGTATTTGACATCAAGATATTCACCATCTTGCGGCCATAAAACCTGCCACAGAAGAAAGAGAGGGATGAAGAAACAGCCATAGAAATGCATCATAAATCCGCTTTCCAGATTTACAGAGGTTTTGTAATTGTAGTAAAAGAGTTTTTCAATACTTTTTCTAATTAAGACAATAATTGCTAATTAAGACAGTTAAAAACTAGATTCATAAAGGAATAAACATCATCCATAACCCCATTACCAAGAGAAAACCACTATTAATTTTTACACATTTTCTTGTAGCCTTTTTGATGCATAAATATTTTTGTTGATACCAGATATACATATAACTTGCCTCTGGCTTTTTTTCACTTCATCATTCATCATCTTCCCGTGTCATCCTTTTTAGTGGATTTATTCCATTGGATGACTATACCAAGATGTACTTAACTTCTTCTAGTATGGGGCATCTAGAAGTCTGAGGAAAGGGGCAAGGGGGCAGTATGGGAGAGAGTGGTCAGCTCCACATAGCAAACAGCAGTGGTTGGGGGAGGAAATCAAAGAGGGCTTCATAGAAGAGGTGACCCTGACATTAGTTCCCAAGTGGGATGGAATCAGGGAGTAAGGGGGTGGAGGTGGGGGGTCATTCCAGAGTCGGCAAGACAATCCGTCACGTTGGCAGGTGTGTAGTTGGAAAACAGCAGGCAGGGCCTGGATACGACAGAGGAAAGGGAGAAGGTATGACCCAGCTTCTGGAAATGTGAAGGAGCTGGGCTTTAACGTGCAGATAGTAGGAAGCTGCGGAATGACCAGACTCACACTTAATGGAAAATGTCTCTGACAGCAGGTGGGGGGCCAGGAGACCTGCTAAGAGGCCACCAGGATAGTCCAGGCAAGAGACGATAAAGTCCTGAAATCAGACTATAGAGTGGGAGGAAGAACGGGAGGTCAGACTCAGGACCTACTAAGAAAGTGGAAACTGCAGGGCTTGGTAGCTGACTGGAGTGAAGCAGGAAGCATCTATCTATGTCATATTTCCCTCAACCCAAGACTCCATTGATTATAAAATGCACCATTGATTTATTTTCCCCTGAGGAAAAACAAAAATAGAAAGCACTGGCAATTTCCATTGCATTCAACGACACTGCCCCATTGGGAAAGCAACACTTTCGTGTATCATCTCAGAAACAGAGATAATGTTACTCATGGGCAGTGCCCCTCCTTCCTTAGGCTGGCTAAACTACTTGGTGGTTGCCCGGTAAGGAAGTGTGGAGTTTTGGTTGTTCCTTCTGTGACTGTTTGCATTAATATCTAATTTACATCCCATCACTCTAGTTCTGTGCCTTTTCTCATATACTATAGCTTTTCATTTCAATGCTGAGGAATAGCATAATATTTCTGAGGCATTTTAGGGAGCAATTAAACTCAGCAAGTCCCCACAGAGCATCCATGGTGACTTCTTAAAATAAATATAAAAGGCTAACGAGCAAAGAAAGGCTCCTAGTTTAGTTTCTACGATGCAAACTGCAATTTGAAGGTTTACGCTATGAGCAATAATGACTGAGTTTGAGAATGTGCAGAGAGTAAAACCCAAATCAAAATTGCTGCATGGCCAGCAGCCACTGTGAGACGCCTCTGATTGTAAGATATTAAAACGTGGGGAGAATTGTGTGTCTTAGAATCAATGCAGTATGAAGGTCCCTGCTCTGCATCTTAGATGACTCAGTAAATAACAGCGACTTTTAACAGTGGAAGGAACACAGCCAGAGAAACAGGCTTGGGGAGAAGGCAGTGGGTTCATTTAGGGCAACTCTGTACCGAAGATGACAGCGGGACATCTGACAGCAGGAACGGGTCCTCCAGAGGCCTTAGAGGAGAAGCACTGATGCTCAGAGAAGGGGTAGGCTGGAGGGAGACCCTACGGAAGCATCAGAGTTGCCGTGGCCGGGACAGGGAAGTGGTAACAGTACTCAGGGAAAGTTGTAAGAGGAGGACAAGAATGAAGACAGTCCTGTGGCCATCTACATCCGGAGGGCAAGCAGGCAGAGAGGCGGCCACAGAGAAAGAGAGGAACTAGGGACTGTAGGGCCACAGATACTGGGAGCACAGGTGCCAAGAAGGAAAGTAGAATGTCGTCAACGCCAGCAACGTGACAGGTCAGACTGGAGGGGGACACTCCAGCTGGAGAGACAGTAGGTCTCGATGTCCATCCCCCTCCCAACAACTACAAAGGAATCAAGCAGGACCTTCTCGTTCCCCACCAATGTTCCTCATTTCAGTAAATGACACTGTCATTTACCCAATTGTTCAGTTTAAAAGCCCAAGCATCATCTTTGATTTCTCTTTGAAAGCCTCCCCACGCACATCCTGTTGGCTCTGCCTTCAGAAGACACCCCAGTCCAGCTCTCCCTTCCCTTCTGCTAGCCTCCAGCACCCCTGGCAGGGACGGGGGAGTCACCATCTGTCTGGTGTCCCTCCTCCCTCCTGGTCCCCTCCCCAACGATCAATCCTCTAATGAACCACCAGAAAGATTTTTTTTTTTTTTTTTTTTTAAATCAAGAAGGCAGCAAACATTCAAAGACACATAAACTCTAGGGGCACCTGGGTGGCTCAGCCATTAAACGTCTGCCTTCAGCTCAGGTCATGATCCTGGGGTCCTGGGATCGAGCCCCACACTGGGCTCCCTGCTCTGCAGGAAACCACTGCTCCCTCTCCCACTCCCACTCCTGCTGCTTGGATTTCCTCCCTAGCTGTCTCTCTCTCTCTCTGCCAAATAAATAAATAAATAAAAATCTTTTAAAAAGAAAAGAAAAGAAAAAAAAAGACACATAAACTCTAGTAACCAGGGGGAAGAAACACTCAGAAATCATAATGAGCTGGTACTTTTACCCATTGGATCAATAAAAATCAGAACTCCCGACACTGTAAGTTCGCTTGGGTTCGGGCCCTGGCCTGGCAGGAGGGGTGCGGTGAGCTCAAGAGCTCCCCATGATGCTCAGGCCACTTAGTAGGACACAGGCCCCTGACCTTAGTCCTGCCCCAAGGAATACACCCAGACATTCTTCCTGGGCTCCGCCAGGGAGCACATATGTGAGCACAGCTGCTGTGGGGAGAGCGCCCCTCGGCCAGTGTGGAAGCCCGGCAGGCAGGGGGGACATGCCCCTGAGGCACATTACCAGATGCCGTGTGGCCAGAGTGTCCCAGGAACTGATGGGTGTAATTGACTGGACCTTAACCCTAGCTTTCCAAGACTGTTGACCAGGTTCCAGCGCTCTCCTGCTTCACGCTGTTGAATGTTTCCTCGCACTCCTATTGAATGAAGATCCTCTGGTGGCTTCTGGTCACACCCCAGCCAAATCCTCCCTCCTGACTGCAGCCTAAGGGGCCCTGCCCGGCTGAGTCCTGCCCTGTCCCACTCGTAGCCTATCTGCTCTGCCGCACTCACCAGGCACCATGCAGCCCCACCTTCCTCCTCCCAGAGCCCCGAGCATACTCCCATCCAGGGGGGCCTTTGTACATCTCCTTTGCTGGGACCCTCGCACCCCAGACCCCCAGTGAGTTGGCTCCTGCTCGCCCATCTGTTCTCAACTCCAGTGTCATTCTTCCGGAGGGTCTCCCCCGACTCTCAATCACAGTCGCTGTCACCCCTTCTCCACTGTGGTGCTTTTCTCTCTAAGAGACCCCTTATCTGTCTCTGAAATGATCCTAATAATTTATTTGTTTATTATCTGTCCACCCCACCTAGGGTAGCAGAGGCCTAATCCTTCTTATTCCCTGCGCTGTCCGTAACAAGGAAGCGTGATGAGCTCACTACCCTTGAGAAGAATGAATGGCCTTTCAGAGGATGGAGCTGAGGCGGGTCAGGAACCGAGTGAGAGCAGCGGCGACAGAGGGAGAACCAGAGGCGGGCAGTGTTGGCCATTCCTCTATGCCGGCAGAGGGAGATGGATGGCGGCCATAAGGGAAGGACCCAGCTGCGGTCTGTCTGATTGTCCCTCCCATGGCCACACCAAGCTGGGCAGGCCAGGGCCCTTGGGGCTGGCTGGTTGCCTTACATGACCTGGGCTGGCAGGTAGGAGCCCCCGGACCCCTGAGCCCGCATCACCTGGTGTCCTGGTTGGAGTCCTGGGCCAGCCTCACCAGGTTGTGCACCAGCATCTCAGTGCTGTCCCTGGTGCCGGAGAGAAGCTTCTCGGCGCCTATCTGCTCCAGGACGGTTGAGAGGTGTTCGGCAGTGCATTTCCGGACTAAGGGGTTTCGGTGGCTGAAAAAAAAAAAAAAAATACAATCCCAGTCAAAGGACTGGCTCAGAGCAGGAATCGTGGACCTACAGTTGTGCCTCCATGCTCCACGCCATGATGGGCTCCAAAATCTCTCATGGGGCCACAGGGGATCTTCTAAGAAAGAGCAGTCATGTCCTGATCACAGAACCCAGGATGACAATGTAAGGATGCGAGAAGGAAGAAGGAGCGCCTACAGCCTCGTGGTGCTCGGCACACACACAGGTGCTCACCACCTCTGGGTCTCCTGAGCCCGTGTTTGCCTTCCCCAACTTTTCTCCACCCAGAAAGATCCTACACAACCCCCATCTCCTTCTCTGCCCTCCCCAGCCTCCTCGGCAGAATGTTACCTGGGGCTAGCGCTGTCCTGGTCCCCTGAGAAGTACAGGTGCACCCTTGGGGCTCCCCGGCAGGCAAGGAGCTCCTGGGAAGCTGGCACCAAGCTTCCTTCCCTACCCCGTGGAATCCTGTGCCCCGCGGGTGCCAGGCACAAGCCCACACTTAGTGAGAGCTAACTGTGCGTTTGTTGAAGTAAACTGAGACAGGAAAGAGACAGGGATCCATGGGTGATCTGGTAACCCTAACAGGAAGAACCTGAAATCTTACAAGAGAAACCCATCAGAATGTCACTTGTTTCTTTGTCACCCTTTTCAAATGGCCTGTGTGGCCACAGTTCATTAGACACCTGACCCTGCTTCTTGCAACAATGATCAGTTGCCTCAGCTTGTAATGAGCTTAGCCTGGAGCCAGGCGCCCGGCCAAACACCCCCATCTGCCAGCTGTTCGACCCCACATGCCACTGTTAGTGTCATTTTTGCAGGTGAGGAAGCTGAGTAAAGGGAGGAATCCAGAAAAAAAGTATAGTTAATTTCTCCCCAGTTAGTGGCAGCCACAGTGCACGGTCCATAAATGTTACAGTAAAGGCAGGCACAGCTCTGAGTGCCCTTTCATGAAGCAATTCATTTACCCCTCACACTTGGAGGAGGTATGCACCCTTATCATTCCCATTTTACAGATGATGAAACTGAGTCCAGAGTTCAGTAACAATCCAGGATGTGAACCCAGGCCACATGACTCCAGAGCCCCTCCCACTTCCCACCGGGCTGCAGGGCAGCTAGCGAAGGCTGGCCAGCTGCTGCCACATGCCCTCGGGTCTTTCCCAGAAGCCTCCTGCATCTGTATCACGACTGCCTCTGGGGTGTGGTGGTGTGGCCCCATGGGATAAAGGCTTTGGGAAATGGTTTTGGTTTTCCTTTAGTTTGGGTTTTTCAATAAGGTAAAAGCAAACCTGGCTGCAGAAAGGTTCCCTCAGTAGGCCAGCACCTTCCTCCTTCCCAGAAAAAGAGGTGTGAGCTAGAACGAGACTGTGGGCCTTGCTCTGCTCACAACCTTGATTTCATCAGAAAGAACGCCCGTCGCCTGGGAGAGGCACGAAGGCCGCAGGCGGGCTCTCAGTCCCGTCTCGAGGGATGTCACCACGGACGCTCTGAACTCCCCAGCCTTGAACAGAACACAGCAGCTCTCCCCTTGCGGCTGAGGCTTAGGTGCCCCGAGCTCACCTCCTTATCCCCAGCCCGGCTCAAGAAAGGTAGGAGAGAAGCGCACCAGGAAGCAGGGGTTTTCCTCCCCGCCAGCCACATGTGTGAGGACCCGCCCCAATTGCCTGTTCCTCGCCCAGCCCCAGATCTTTCCTCATGTTTTACCTTCCCAACCCACCGCTCTGACAACAAGCCACCACATACTAGATGCCTGCAGAGGTAAGGGCCACCAGGGAGCGGGCGGGGGTCACGTTCTCCACCATGGCCCCCAGGGAGCGGTTGGCAGCTCTCTGAATGAACTCGCTGGTGTTCCCCATCTTCTGAAGCAGGCAGCGAGCGATCTCCTCAGCCTCCTGGTCCATGTTCTTCTTCAAGGCCCGGAAGAGGGCCCCCAGGGTGCTGATGGCCAGGCGGGACACTTTGGAGCGGAGGTTGGTGACCTAGGAAAGAGATGGGACAGGGAGCATCCAGGACTGCCGGACCTTGCCAAGGGCTCCAGAACATCCAAGAAAGGACCACATCCCCAAGGTCTCCTGCCACCGCCACCTCCCTGCAGGCCAAGGCCTCGCCAGGCTGGAAACGAAAGTCATGCAGTAGCTCTGGACAAAACAGTCCCGATTTTTTAAAAATGCTATTGTTATCATCACAGTTTTTTATTCTACCTGAAATTTAAAATTTGAACATCTGAAATCTGTGCAACATTTTGTCTTCAAAGTATTTTTACAAATAATGTTGGATTTAGTCTTCACAAGCCGTCCCCCACTCAACCTCATCCCCACCCCTGGAACAGTCTATTCCCAAGAAGAGGCTTGGCCTCCACGCGTGGCAAAATGCATCTCAATGCCTCTCTGGCTGGTCTGTGTCCCCCGTCTCAGCCCCAGGGGAGAAAGTCCTTGGGAAATGTTACAACTTCCTTGAAGCTAGAGATCTAGCCCCAAACATTCCAGCCCCTCTCGTCAGGCATCTGAGTGCAGAGGACAGCACAGGGCTGGGACAAACAGGCTTACAGGACTCTGCCTGTTTCAATGCCCAGAGATTAGAAACAAGGAAACCCCAAGCCCCAGTTTTCCAGTCTGAGACATGGGCGGCTACCTCCCACGTCTGTGGCTAAGGGCTAAGATATAAGCAGGGGATACCACGTTCCAGGAAGCCATGGCCCCTCCGTGACTGCCTTGTGAACCACACTGAGCTGTGGCACCTGGGAAGGGGGGACTGCCTGCCCTGCAAGGTGGGGACAGCACACAGACACAGGCTGTCTAGGTGGCCTCACCTCTCCAGTCACAGCCAAGGACACGTCGTGTAGCCTCCCAGCAAGGACATCTGAATGACAGACAGCCAGGCGCTGGACACTTAGCAGGCCCTTCTCCTTCGTCTGCCTGAGAAGCGAGTTCCAGGCCCGTCAGTGGCAGCTGCGGAGGGAGGAGCCCCGCTCCCTGTGCAGACCAGGGGTGCCCCTGCCACCCCTCCCCTGCCACAGGGGAGGCAGGCAGCTGGGGTCAGGAGAAGGGGTCCCCTCACCAGTCGCTGCTCTCCAAGCACTGGAGAGCATCCATCAGCCCCAGCTCAGGGTTCGAGAAAGGCCTCAACTCCTTAAAGGTTCTGGGATCCAACTCTTCCTCCTCTTCTTCCCACTCGGGAGACCCCAAGGTAAGCACCGCAGGTAATGAGTTGGCTGCCCTCGCAGAAAAGAAAAGGAACACAGCATGTTTCAACAGGAAGACTCAGGCCTGGCCTGACACGAGGTGAGCTCAGCGAAGGGACTGGCCAGGGCTGAGAGGGCAGGGCTGTGCATCCCCTGCTGCGGAGATGCAGACACCTCCGAAAGTTCTAGCTCTTTTTGGCCTTTTCCACCCCAGCCCTGCCATCTTGATGGTTCTAAACAAGCCCGCCTGTGATACGCTGCTTGATGCCGCATGACAAAGCCCACCGTGCCCTATCTGTGGTTGGGTGATGCTTGTCAGTCTGCAAGGAGGGAACCCCTCTTCACATGGGTGGTGTCCTAACCTCATCCCCACCCAGGAGCCTGTGTTACCGGCTTCTCCTCCCTCCCCACTCTCTATCCTTTGTGAAGTCACCCACGGTCAAGGCAGGGACGTGGCCCAAAGGAAGAAGAGGGGACAGTGAAAGCTCGAAAGAGACAATGCAGCTAAGGGGGGTGCAGTGTGGTCGAGATGTGGCAGGGACTGCCAACAAGCAGGGATGCTGTTTAAAACTCAGGTCATGCTTTCTAGGCTCCCCTTCTATGGGGACAGGTGCTAGAATCATAAAATCCTAGTGGAACAGGAAGGGAGTTTAGCCATCTATCTGCTCCAGTGCCCAAAACACATCATCGAGGCTTCAGAGGCACAGCGGGGCGGGGGTCCCCACCCACAGCCCCTCAGCATCTCCATCACCAGAGCCATGACAAAGGGGTCTCCTCTGAACCCAGAGCTATCACTGCCACACCTCGCTTCCTGGCTACTTCTCTTCTCCACCAGCATGAAGGTCCAGGCAGCCCACACAGCAGGTCCTAGGCAGGGCAATTCTTTACTTAAAGCCAAGACCAAAAGACCTCATTCCCGGATTTTCTTTTCAGCTTTGCCATTGGACAAGAGCCATTAGCCAAAATCTTAGCCCCCGTGGGCAAACATCACCTTAAGTAAATTCAGGTGACTTTGGGTCTCTGGGTCTCAGTTCTGTTGACTCTAAAATGAGTGGGGTAGATTATACAGACCATTATCTCTTGAGTACCCACCATTCAATCACCACTTTCATGACCTCTTGCCATGTCTCTTAATTACCTGTAATTTTATTTAATGGCATTTTTCGTCAAGCCAATCCACTTTTCAAAGTCTTAAATAAGTTTATCGTAAAGGGATATCTATGTCACTACCATGATTGGCAAACAAATATTATTTGTCACAGGACAGGATATTTGCAATAAAAATAAAAGGACATTATAAACTCCAGTGATCAAATTGTAACCAGCTTCAGATGACTCAAGCTGGAAGGAAGATCTCTTTGTTTAAAAAGCAGATTTCCAAGCCTGAAAGGGCTGCTCACGACTGACACTGAATTCAGACTTTCTACTTGACAGAATCAAAGGGACAGAAAGAGAACGGAAAAGAAGGATGAGTCAGTATTATTTCTGGCACTAAAATGATGTTCTGTTCTCTCACTATAGTCCCACCACAGCCCACGCTTAAAGAAACTCAAGAGCCAGACTGGTTGTTTTCAAATGTTCTTTAGTAGCAAAATCTTTGACAACTGAAAGGTCAGGTGGGTGCCCAATATATTAAAAAATGAGGCAAAATCAAAGCTTCTCTGGTAGAATGGGGTCAGAGCCTCTGTGTGCCTTGGCACCATCCCACAGAACTTTTGGATCCTGGGATCCCCGGCGGGAATCAGCCCTATCCAACCCTGGCATTTCACGAGGCAAGCTACAGGAATTCAAGGTCTTCCCAGACCCCTCTCTTCCTCTTCCCGATGTTTCCAGCCACTTTCGGGAATGCTTCTCCCCATCATCTCTGGTCCTGGTGCACTGGTGAGGCCTCTAGGACATGTCCTGGGCTGGGCACACCTGCCCTTCTACCAGTAACTCCATTTGCAATTCCCCAGACCCCTAGTCTGGCCCATTGATACTTTTGACTCCCACACTATCCCTCGTTCTCTGGCAGGGTGATCACACCTCAGGCCGCCCTCTACTCTAACACAGGTAATGGGAAAAAGTAGAGTGGCCCAGGTCACCTTTCCATACCCCAAAGCATCCCAAGGCTGCACAGCGAGACGGACACATGTCCCCCAGCCACTTGGCCGGGCCCTACCTGAAGCATGGCGGGCAAAGCTGGGCTCCCGCTTGCTGACAGGGATGCTGGGCAGCGAGGCCCGGTTGGCCCGCTTCCTCAGGATACCACCGATGTTTCTGCGGGGGCTGCTCAGTCCTGTGGGCACAGACATGGTCCCACTGCCCCGGAGGGGAAGGAGGCCTGTGGAGACAGAGGAAGTCCTAGAATGGCGCTGGTCCTGCCTGTCCTTGGCCCCAGTCCTCCTCTGGATGTGGGCCCATTAGTGGCTCCCAGTCCAGTGTCCAGATGGGGAGCATCAGGAGCTGTGGCTAAACCCTCTCTCATCTAGGGGTTGGCCAAGACATCTCCCCAGCCTGAGGGGATCCTGCCCCCAGGCGCCCAGGTACCTTCCTTCATCAGGACTCTGCGGGAGGCCAGGCTCTGGGAAGCAAGCTCCCTCTCCCTCTCCAGCTCCTTTGTCCTCTGGAGCACCTCCATCTCCTTCATCTGCCTCAGCCGCATCTTCTCCTGGGCAGACTTGGAGATGGTCACCTGGATCTGGCAGAAGGTCAAGGCAAACTCTGTTACCTTGAGGACCCACCAGTGTCTTCTGTACCTGCATTTATTCTGTCAGGAGTGTGAGTGGCTCCTACGTGCCATCGCTCTTCTGGGAGGGAACAAAACGACCAAGAACTTGCTCCCGGAAGGCCGCCACGGAGCAGGGAGACAGCAAACAGAGCAATTTCTAATGTCAGGCCATATGTACCAGAAGGAGGGAAAGAGGGTGGCCAGGGCTTCCATTTTAGGTAGGAAGGCCCAGAGGGACTCCCAGAGTGGGGGAATTGAAGCAGAGACATGGATGGAATAAGGGAGCAGAAGCCATGCAGATTTCTAGGGGAGATGGGTGCTGAGCAGAGGAAAGAGAATGCAAAGGTCCTGAGGCTGGAGGGTGCTGGGCACGGTTGGGGGCGGTGAGGACACTGGCTGGAGCACCCCAAGTCAGAGGATGAGAGGACACGGGGTCAGAGGTGGCAGGGGTGGGCAGAGCCATAGTGCACGGGGCCCCGCGGCCCATGGGGAGGGGTCAGACATGTCCTCTAAAGGACACAGAAAACCACTGAGGTTCTGAACACAGGAGTGACCTGATTGGACTTCACTGGGAGACAAGGGTCCCTCCAAGTGTTGTTGTTTAATAACTTTATATTTGGGAATAATTTAAGACTCACAAAAAGTTGCAGAACAGAGCCAAGAGTCTCCATGTGGTGGGGCTTGCACTAGCATCGCGAGAATGAGGATGACAGAAAGGCCTGGCTGTGGACAGGTCCCAGAAGCAGAGCCCACCGCTTCTGCTCATATATGAGGAAGAGGAGGCAGGGGCGGGCCCAAGATTTTTGGCCAGAGTAGCTGGAAGGCTGGAGTGGCCTTTTCTTGCTATTTACTGGGGAAAGAGCTTTGGGGGGTAAAGTTTCAACAGCTGAGTTTTAGATGAGCTAAGTTGGAAATATAATTAGATACCTAAATGGAAATGCAGAGTATCAGTTAATACCTACTTATTTACAAAATTTGACTGCTCCCAGAGGTCAGGGGAGGGTCAGGGCCAGAGAGGGACATTTGGGAGTCCTCAGAATACAGATGGTACTCAATGCCATGGACCAGAACAGGTCAGAGGGGGTCAGATAAATAGGTCAGAGACCAGAGATCCAAGCTCTGGGGCCTCTAGCATGTAGAGGGGAAGAAGATGAGGAGTCAGCTAAGAGGACTGGGAAGGAACGAAATCCGATGGGGTGAAAAACTAGGAAGGAAGCCATCCCCTCGCCTCCCTCCCAAAGGGGGGACTTCAAGAAGAACGAAACAGCAAAGCTGCTGACAGGGGTGGCGATTAGAAGAGGACTGAGCTGTGCTGCTCGTGGGAAGCTGGAGGTCATCGGTGGCCTTGACATGGGCAGTTTCCACGAGGGCAGTGGGACCCAAACCCGACTGCAGTGGACTCCGGACAGAATGTGTGGAGACAAAGCAGTCGTTTTATTTTTTTAGACAAAAGAACTCACAGAGAGCTAAGTCGCTGATGGGAATGGTCTGATTCCGGGGAGGATATTGTTGATGCAAGAACAGTTAGAAATGCTGGGGCCGGGGTGTGGCTGGACGAAACTAGGCGAACAGGACATGGGTGGCGAGCGAAGGGGGTGCTTCAAAGCGAGATGCCAGTTGGGGAGAAGTTGTCACAAGGTCCTCGGTCTGGCCATGGGGTGAGCGGCCAAGGGGGGCTGGGAAGTGGGGTCGTCTCCCAGCCCTGAACTGTTCTTCCTTCATGCCAGGCTCTGACGCCCTGGCTGGAGAGGGAGGGCTGCCATGCCCGGACCTCATCGTCACCGTCCCTGGACCCTAACACAGCGCAGGTGCCCAGCGGCCCTTCCAGGCATGTTTCCTGTACGCTTCCATCTCCGCTTCAGAGACTGAGCCCGGAGCTCCCACGGCAGTGACTCTTCAAGTGTTAGTAAACACATCCAGACCAGGGAAGAGAATCATCTGGATCAAGGTCACCTTAGAAGCGCAAGGTGTCTGCCAGCCTGTCAAGCAGAGCCTTTGGCTGATCTGCCCGAGTCAGCTGCCTCTCCGTTTCTATCTTGGGTGCTGGTTCAAATTACTGGGCTTGGTTCCCCTAAGCTCCTCTCCACTCTCTACATCCTGCTTCCTTCCGAACCTCAGGTGACCTTGTGCCCTCCCTTCCTCCCTCAGCCCCCCGCTATACTCCCCTTCCCCTCGCCCCCACCCCATCCTTCTTTTCCTCTCTCTTGTTTCTCTTCCTTTCCTCGCTCCTCACCCCCAAACCATCTTCAGGTTCCAGTCTTAAGCGCCCAGGGAGCTGACTCAGGGCTCTTTCTTGCCTTCCTCAAACTGGCCCCACATTTATAAATTTCCTCAAACAGGCTTGTGCTCAGCCAGTGGTCCACTCTGACCCCCACTTTCTCCTCCCCTCACTTTCCAGGTACCTTGGTACTGTTCTCCTTCTGGTCCTCGTCTTGGAGCGAGGGGCGGGTTTCTTTGGCCTGGCCGAAGGAGAAGGCTGTCAGTGTAGGAGCGGACTGAGATGAAGGCAGGGGATGCTTCACGGGGGCAGCAGACCTGTCTCTGACAGGCAGGGCTGAAGGTCTTGGCTCTGAGGAGTCAAGAACAAGAATGGAGCTGAGGACACCCAGCACTCTGAAGCCGCCTCACCCTTCCGGGCTGCCCCTGGGGCTCTGTGACCCTGCGGCTGGTGAAACATTTTACTACTAAGCCTGCCACCCTCTGCTGTTCTGCCCAGTGCTTGCTTGGTGGCAGAAGTCTACAGAGCAGCGCTGGTGCACACAGAGCGGGCTGCCCAAGGACCAGCATTCTCCTCTCATGCGTGCGTCCGTCCACCCACCCATCCACCCAGATACCCAGATACCCACTCATTCAATGATTACTGCACACCTTAGTGTAAGATCGGGAAGGGAAGAGCCTGGGCAAGAAACAGGAGGTGGTCTGTTACCTAGAAGTTTAAGATAGCTCCTGAGGATGCCAGTCTGTCTTACCTGAGAGGCGTGCACCTCAGGAAGAGAGAAAATAAACCAAGCCCCATCATCACACAGTGTGGAAGGACCAGAGAACTAATCAATGTCGGTCGCATCCCCTCGTTTTACGGATAGAGAAGACTCAGCAACATTCACACGCTCTTGTGACTGTACAGTATTCATGTCCAAGTGACATCAAATCAATAGTGTCTCTTAGTCACTCTAGATTTTCCTAATCAATAGACTTCAAAAGCAACTTGTCTTATTATGGAGGCAGGAAAGGGGTAGATCAGCTTTCTTTCAATGAAAAAAACGTTATCTGGGTTCTCCTGTTCATAGTGTTTGGAGTACACTGCTCTTGGGTGAACCTGCAAATAAGGGGTCTGCTGGAATGGGGGTCACCCTCTGGGGCTGCCTGAGGTTGGAAGGGACACCTTGAATCTGGGACCTCCAGGAGGGCTCCCAGGTTACCCTGACCTCTGCCCAGCCCCTGCCCTCTGCCAAGGATCCCTCTGCTTCGATCGCTGGAGAAGGATGGAGGGCCAAGATAGAGGAGGGGTAAAGGCTTCGTTTGCTCAAAACTAAAGGGGCAGGGCAGAGGACACAGGTGCTCAGGTGCCAGCTAATGAGGACAAAGACTGCAGGAATGCCACGAGACTGAGGAAGCCCCCTGCTTCAGACAATGCCACGTGAGCTCCTTCTGTGTGGTAGGCGTGTTACACGTACGGGGCCATGCTATCCCCAGCTAATGGCTGGAAGATCAGAGAGCCCTTTAAGGACTTCACTATTGTGCATCCCCTCTCCTCACCCCCAACTCCATGAGACAGCCTGGAAAGCCTTGTCTGAGCAGCCTGACCCCTGCCCCTAGCCCCCAGGGACCCGGTTCTCGAGCAGCATGATGAGATGCAAACAAGGTGATGCAAACCAGGGGACAGTTACAAACTGGGGTCTCCTGGCACACTCAGGGGTAGCCGTTAGGGACACTGTGGTTGTCAGCATGGGTCACACCAGACGGCCCGAGGTCACCCCACTGCAGCCCAGCCAGACAGCAGCAGGGAAGCGGCCGCCCCCGAGGTTTCTATGCCAGGCCTGACTCTCAAGCTCAGCTCAAGTGCTGAGCCTGGGGCTTCCTGGGCCACCGCCTACCCCTCGCCAACTGGCGCACTTGCTAAGCCAGAGGGACCTGCTGGAAAGCTGGACTGGGCGTGGGCCCCCTCCTGCCGGTCTGCCCGGCCACTGAGGTATCCTCCTCCCCAGCCTCGGGGTGCTCCATCCAGATCCCCTCACCTGACCCAGGGCTCAGCTTCCCTCCTCCCCGCAGTTAGGTCATCAGGCTAGAGAGCCTCCTGCCTCCTGTTCTGAAGCTTCTCTGTGCCTCGGCCTCCAATGCCCTCTCGCCTCCCTAATATCCCAGTTGGCCCCGTTCTCATGACACAGAAGCCTTCCAGCACCCGCTGCCTAAGGGGTTCGTGGGATGTGGTTCAATGTCACACTCGGCCTAGTGAGGAACATTCTCCTCTACCTGCTTAAAACAGCACAGGGCAGCTGCACAAAGTGACAGAAGCATGGTCTCCGTGGCCATGTGGACCCACGTGCGCATATGATGGGCTGCCCTCCGTACTCCAGAACCAGGGACAAGACCCAGCCTGCTGTCCCCATGCAGCCGTTCACAGGTCACACAGGCCCCTCTCGCAGCTGGGTTACCGGGAGGCTCTGTGTGCCGGGACACCTCCGCACACCTGGCCCAGGACACCTCCACACACCTGGCCCAGAGCACACCTGGCCCAGCAGCTCTCTGAGATGGCAGGGCCCATGGCCTCAGCTTCCCCATCCGTGAAATGAGGAGCTCAGGTCCGAGGGTGCTCACGCCTACTCCAACCCTAGTTCTGATCCCCTACCCAGTCCAGGAAGCAGGGAGTTGGAGAAAGCAAGTGGGGGTGCTTTTGGGGAGTACGTACCCAGAGATTCAGGGGTCTTCTCCCGAGGCCCACTCTCCCGAGCCAATCTTAAAAGAATGGAGGAGAGAAAAGAACCATGAGAGATGGCAAGTAGAAGCCACCTCAGTGAGGAGCAGGGGGGTTCCTGGATGGGACAACAGGCAAGATGGGGGGAATCGGAGAGGGGTTGTGGGCAGCTCTGTAAGGAGGCTCTCGGCTTGGAGCTTGGAGCTCAAAGCTGCAGGAGATGCAGCTCCATCCGCAAAGTCAAGGGCAGGCTGACAGGAGACCAGACCAGACCAGTCTGAGTCCAGACACACGCCGCACATCACTGTCTCTGCCACCTTCAGGGGTCCATGGCTTCTCCCCACCATTCCTGCAGGAGTCTCTGCCCTGGCGTGCACAGCCCTCTCTGGCCACCGAAGTGGCCTTTCTAATGCAGATCTGATGGCACTTCCACGCCAAAGGCCTTCAGTGGCACCTGGCTACTCCAGGATAAAGCTCACGGTTCTCGGTTTGGCCCACGGGGCCATGCAGTCCTACTAACCTCGCCCACCTGTCTCGCACCAACACCAGTGCACACCCCTTATAGCTCCAGGAATGCCTCCTATCTCTCCCTCCTCATTTCCCAGACTCTCCCTCAGCCTTCAAAACTTGGTTCCGGTCTCACCTCCTCCACGAAGGCTTCCCAGCCTGATTGAGATCATTTCCCAGCAGGCTCCCCAGAATGATTGGCAGCCTCCTATCTTAGCGCTTACCTCACTGGACTTCAGTCCAATGGTTTACTAATAAATCTCTCTCATGAGCTCCTAGGACACAGAGACTGTCTTGTTTGGCTTTGTTTCTAAGGAAACTGGCACGTAGCAGGTGCTTGAGAGCTCTTAAGTAAGTAAATGGACGCGTGGACGGACGGGTGAATAGTGAAGGGACGAAAGAAATGCTGACGGAGGCTCCTCCCCACCTCTGTGCTAGCCTCCCCAAGTTAATGGAGAGGAATCATGTCACAACAAGGCAACAAACGGGGAGGTATTTATTGTGTGACTAAACCACACCAGGTACAAGCTTGGCACGGTGGGAGCCGCAGAGATTTCGAGGCATGGGCTCTGCCCCACAGGGCTCCCAGTCGAAGAACAGATGGGGCTTTAAATAAAAGTGTGGTCAGATGGTCCGTGGGCTACATGCTGTGTAGACAGTGCAAAGGAGGCTCTTCCGGAATCGCCTCCCCAGGGAGGGCAGGGAAGACCTGACGGCAGGGACTGGTGTACAACTGGGGCTTGAGAAACAGTAGGAGCCGAATGGGGGGCCCCGGGTGAAGGCTGGTGTTGGAGCTGCGCAGATGGGGCAGGGAGGTTCTGGAGGTGGGACGGATCCCCAGGGCAGCACAGGAGGTGTGTGGGGTGGCGGGCCAGGGATGGGCCCTGAATGTCAGACCAGCGAGACTCGTCTTTAAGCTGCTGGCACAGGGTGTCAGAAAATGTGGATCACGTGGAGGAAAGGTACCCAGGGCGGTGCAGGAGAAGGGAAAATGAGAACGCAGAGCCCACACGACAAGGTGCCGGGCTAGGAGCTGTCGGGGTGCTCAAGAGGAGCCCGTGAGTGGAAATGGAGAAGGTAGGGGCAAGAGAGGGGTGGCAGCCCTCGTATTTTCTCTTGCTTACAGAAAACCTGACGGGGTGTGGCAGTCTGCTGGGCCATGGGGCCACGGGAGCAAGAGTCGAAGATGATGCTGAGACTGGAAGATGGAAGAGAATGCCCACACCCTGGGGGACGTCGGGAGACTGTGGGAGGGAGGCGGTTTGGGGAAACGTGCAGTGGCCCACAGGTGTGGCCGTGATGGTGGCACAGAGTCGCTGCCTCCTTCTGACCCCCGGATCCGTGTTGGCCATGAGGACACTGAAGAGGTCCACCAGTGGGATGGACATGGAGCCTGACCCTAGGGAGACCTCCGGCCAGAGCAGGGGATGAGGGCATGAGGAAGATACCCATCGTCATAAGCTGCCCGCACAGACAGGACTCCCCCGGGGAGAACACAGAGCGGGCACAAAAGGCTAGGACCGAGCCACAGGAATGGCCACATCTAAGACATGGACGAAGGAGGGTGCAGGGGGCACTGTCTAGAAGGTTCTGCCACCGAAGGTCAAGTAGCAGGCTTCAAGTCAGGAGGGAAGGAAGGAGGAGGTGACAAGGAGGTCAACACCTCACAGGATGTTAAGTCAGGAGCAACGAGGGTGGAGTGAAGGTTGCTGGTCTGGGGCCGGAGGATCCCCCCAGCCACCAGGACCACCTCTGAGGGGAGGAAGGGCCCAACGTGAGGAAGCAGAGGTCAGTGGAGCGGCCGCTCAGATCCAGGCCCAGGCCCACACCCTGCAGGGCGGGAAGGAGGTAGACGTGTGTATGCATAGGAGGGAAGGCAGCATGGGAGATGGAGAGGTGAGGAAGCATGAGAGAGAAGGGAGCACTCGGTCCAGCAGGCCCCCAAGGGATTGGAGAAGGGAGGCTTCTCTCATCCTCCCTCTGTCTGTCTGTCTCTGTCTCTGTCTGTCTCTCTCTCTTACACACACACACACACAATTACTCCAGCATCAGTTTGGACTGACCGTGGGGGTGTTCTGGGCCATCTGAAGAGACCTGTCCTCCTTATATGCCATAAATCAAGATTCATTACAGCACAGCAACCCTCTACCCACCCCAGTCCCAAACATCTTTGAGTATGAAGACCCTTTATTATGCCCAGACCTTCTGTGGACCACTCCCTCCCACTTCCATACCTGTACCTGGTAATGCTCGTACTTTTAGTATCTATTAATTAAGAAAATACTTAATAACAAAGAGCTAGCCTCAACAGAGCTCCTATTTTATTCACCACTGCGACAACCACAGACATCCGCAAACTGGTGGACTCCGGAGGCCGAGACACTGTCTTCTGAGCCCAGACACCCAGCCCACTGGGCTCAAGGATCAGCCCCGTGTGGTCCCCAGGCCTGTGGCCCATGGGTGAGCCAGGCTCTTCGTGTGCCCGGCCCCCCAGAGCTCCGCCCTGGCGCAGAGGCTCAGTGGATCCCAGAGGGCTAGACGGAGAGGGGGCTGCTTACCGTGCGCGGGGGGCCCTCAGACCCGTGAGGAGACCCTGGCCTGGAGGCAAGCGGCTGGGCAGGGAACCAGGAGTACAGGAGGAGGCCCCAGCGGACACCGCGGCCTTCGGGATGGGCGGGATCACAACGCCCCCCAGAGACTTGTGCATCTTCTCATCATTGCAATGCAGGTATTGTCTGGAGATCTGCACCTGGGAGCAGAGGTTGGGGGGAAAGTTCTGGAAGCTCACGTCCCTGGCTCCTTACATAGGGTGGTCCCTTTTACCAGGAGCCACTGGGGTGGCAGGCAGTGCTGGGAAGTGTCTTCTGGTTTTTCTTCTCAGCCATACCACTCTGGGACCCCACCCCCACCCCACCCCCACCCCCTGCCCACTCCAAGAGGAAGACCTGAGGTGGGCGGGGCAGGGGAGGGGGGAGGTTCATCCCTATTCATTTTTGTTATTATTATTTGTTTTTCTGTTCTTCTCATTTCAGAAACTTCTACAAATCAGAGCTGAAACAGATCTTCAAAAACATCTGGTCTAATACCTTCTTTTTATAGATGTGCAAACTAGGCCCGGAGAGGAGGGGGACTGGCCCAAGGTCACACACCAGTGAGGAGCAGAGTGCAAACTCAGACCTCCTGAGTTTTAGCCCAGCCAGCTTTCCCCTCTGTCACTCTCCCTTGCCTATAACGGCGAGGGTCAGAAACAAATGAGGAGTTCCGGAACATTTAAACCAGAGAAGGCCTAGAGAACCCCCAAGTGTGGGACTGGTGGTCACACAACTGTGCTCAGCCCCGCTGGGGCAACCTGCCGGAGCTCCCAGGCCATCTGCCAAGGTTTTGGGTGCTGTGGGAAAGATGCTCCCCGCCCCCGTGGCCCCCTTATCCCTGAGGGCGGCCACTCACAAACCTTGGGAGAAGCTCCAGGCTCAGGAACCAGGGTAGGAAGGAATGGAAACAAAGAGGGACCCCTGGGTGGCTCCATTGGTTAAGCACCCACCTTCAGCTCAGGTCATGCTCCCCGGGTCCTGGGTTTGAGCCCTGGGTAGGGTTCCCTGCTCAGCAGGGAGTCTGCTTCTCCCTCTCTCTCTGCCCCTCCCCCAGCTCATGCACTCACTTGTGCTCTCTCTCTCTCTAATAAATAAATAAAATCTTTACACCCCCCCCCAAAAAAAAGAGTAGAAACAAAGACAGGACAGAGAGGCACAACGCAGAACAAACCACCTTACCTCCTGGGCACCAGGTCTCAGCTCCTGGGGACCCCGACTGCTTCCAGGTGGGTCCAGGCCCTTTTCCTTGGCTCCGCCAGCCTCAGGGGTGGTGGGGATGCTCTGGATGGGAGGCATCGGCCTGGGCGCCCTCAGCAGCCTCTGAGAGGTGGCCCGGGGGATGGTGCTCCTCAGAGGAACCCCTCTGGGGCCTCCCAGAGGATCCAGGGAGGCTGTGCAGGGGGGTGAGGTGAGGAATAAGTTAGTCCCAGGAGCACGGGGAGGGGGGCAATTCGACACTGGCAATAGGGCCACGGGTTCCAGGGGAGGCCGGGACTGTGAGAGCAGAAAGAGATCCACCACCAGCCCCCCACCGGCCCCAACCCCACCACTAGGCTCAGCAGCAGACAGAACCAAGGACCCGTTCCCATTCCTATAAAATTTAGCAAAAAGGGCCAATCAAAGTCATCTATTTAAAAGTCAGAGGCAGGATGGGCAGGAAGGACACCAGTCCTGGAGTAGGAGTCAGGACCGTGGGTCCTGGCTACAAGCTGTGGGACCTTGAGCAAGTCTTTGAATCCCCACTTGCTCTTCTGTAAAATGAATGTATTTATGTCATGGGGTTTTCCAAAGATTAGTGACTTACATAAAATGCCAAGAAAGTACTGGGCACATGGCAGGTGCCCATAAATTATTTCTGTTCCCCCTTCCTTTCCAGCTAATGATACGGGGGTACTGCTCTTTCGGCACAGGGGACATCCTGACCTAGTCTAAAAGCAGACCACAACACTTTGAGCTCTTTTATAAGTAACGTCTGTGCCCAACAAGCATTCGGTGCCCCCTGCCCACGCCCTCTGGAATAGCACCATGCACCCTGCCATCCCCACAGTAACGAGCTCAGGATTATCTTTGCAATGATTGGTGGCAGTGAAAAAAACTTAGACTTTAATTCTCGAAGGCCTTTCTGTTCCAGCTACACCTAAGTGGTCGCATCAAAACCACCAAGTCCCAAATAGCTTCTCTGCTCCCCTGGCGAGCCTGGCTCCCCTTTGCCCTCTGGTCAGTCCTGCCGGGATGTTGAGGGGAGGGAGGCAAGGAGGGGTCACAAGCCAGGTGGAGACAGTACCCACCTGGGGCCCCATCTGGGTAGTGGCACCAAGAAGCCAACACAGCCTCCATTCAGGGTGCAAAGGGCAGCCACAGCCCTGCCCTGGGGACCAGAGATCCCCGTCTTGCCACACTTGCTGAGGGACTTCCATCCGCACCTTGCATAGAACAACTCCTATTCTTTTTCTCCTGCTCTAGAACTTTGTACAAAGAGATGACGTGTCTAGAGAAAGACTTCGGACCTCTCAGGGAGGGAGTCTGTGAACTCCCTTTGGTCTAGCAACTCCAGAAGTTGTACCACTTAGAAATTCTAAGCAAGCTTCTCCAGCACTCTGATACCCTACCTGCTGCCTCCATACTGTCCAGCCACAGGGGACTCCTTCCAGGGGCTCCCCGTGTCATCCTGGGCATGGTCACAGCCCCAGGGAGACGTTAGCAGGGGGAGTATCTTACTCAATGGAGAGCATGTCCCCAGTGTCCCCCCCCTTCCAAAGACCTAGAGCCTTCTTATTCCTCGTGTTACTCAAACATTCACTGAGCTACAGAAAGGACCCAGTTACATGATTGTTCCAGGAGAAGAGGAGAGAGAAAAGGAAATGAAAATTTATTAAGTTCTACCCACAATGCCAGGTGCTGAGAATTCTGTGCACAATATTTTCATCACACTCAGGTACACAGAAATATAAGTATCCCCATTACACTAAGGGGAAACTGAGGTTGAGGGGGTAACTGACTTGCCCAAAGTCCCAGAGCTGGCCAGTATCAGAGCTAAGATTGGATCATGGCCTGTTTTCCTGGTTTATCCACTACTCAGATGAGAAAGAAATATAAAGTGCCCGCTGTTAGGGGCGCCTGGGTGGCTCAGTCCTCAAGCATCTGCCTTCGGCTCTGTCCTGGGATCAAGCCCCGCCTCTGGCTCTCTGCTTAGCAGGAAGCCTGTTTCTCCCTCTCCTACTCCCCCTGCTTGCTTGTGTTCCCTCTCTTGCTGTCTCTCTCTGTCAAATAAATAAATAAACTCTTTTTTTAAAAATGCCCACTGTTCAATTCTTGGCTCATCTGTTTAACAAGGATTTCTGGAGAATCTCCTTTGCCGGGCAACTCTGCCTCACACTGAAGCCTCCGCAGCCGCCCTCATGGAGGTTCCACCAAGTGCAAAATCCCCATGAAAGACAAATAATCACACAAGCAAACACACAAAGGCAAACCGTGAGAAGAGCTAAGAGAGAAAACTAGAGGGTTCCATTAGAGAGTGTCACTGGGGTGGATGCCGACTGGGGAGTCAAGAGGCCTCTCTGAGGAGGGCTCCTTAGCCAAGCAGGAAGGATGAGTGGTAGCCCCGTGAGGAAAGGAGGGGGGTGGGGGGAACAGCCTGTCAGAGCCTGAGGCCAGACAGAGCCCACCTGCTCCAGGACTAGAGGGTCAGTGTGTCTGACCACAGAGAGCAGGGGAGAGAGTGAGCAGAGTGCAGGGGAGAGAGTGAGCAGAGCTGGAGGGAGAGGAGCAGAAAGCAGGGGAGAGGGTGTGGCTCAGGCACATGGTGAAGGCAGCCGGCCTCACACACTGGGGACTCTGTTCAGGCGCTTACTCCAAGCACATCCCAAAACCTCGGGGTGGTTCTAAGCATTGTGAGTGGGAGCAGGAAGGAGGCTATGATCCGACTGGCAATTTAGAAGGATCCCCCTGGAGAGAAGACTAGAAGGAGGAGAAGGAGGCCAGGGTGGGAATGGGGGGGTGAGCTGGAAGGCCACTGCAGAGCCCAGCTTGGAGGGGCATTCCCAGGAGGGCGGCTGACAGCGCCCTGGGTGGGGGCATCCTGAGCAGCCCCTGACCCTCAGAGCCGGGTAATGGGGGTCCCTGGCCTCAGGGTGTGTGGGAGGTGGGTGGGCAGGGCCCAGGGCTCACCTCGGGAGGATGCTGCCAAGCCCTCCGAGAGCCTTCTTTTCTTGAGCTTGTCCTTGATCTGGGTGGTGTCCCGAGCCACACTGTTGGCCTCAGACTCCAGAGAGGAGAAGGGCGCCAGGGGGTTGGACCCCAGAGACAGGGCCGCAAGGCCCCGGGGGTGGCCATTCCTGGCCTGCCAGCCCTTCAGGGGGGCATCCAGCTTGGGGCTGTAGGGGTCCCCTTGTCCAGGCAACAGCTGCAATGGCTTCTCCAGCAGGACACTTGGAGTTGGCCGGAGGGAGGCTGAGGGAGACAGAGGTAAGAGTGGCTAGGCACCCAGCACCCTCGGTGGCACCAGGCCCCAGCGAACTCTCCAGTGCTGCTTCCTTAGAACAGTCAGGCCTTGCCCCACGAATCCCGATCATTTAATGTTACCATCGATCTTGGGTCAATCCATTCATTCAACAGTCTCTGGGAAGCCTGACCTTAACAAGGTGTGTCCTGAGCTACTCAAGGGAAGAAAATGGGAGTTGATATGCAGCCCTATGACAGCACAGACATGAGCCGTAAATCCTCGGGGAAGGTCTTCCGCCCAGGGACCACCATCCAGCCACCTCCAGGGTCCCAACCAACCCATTCAATATACCTGACAAGACCAAATGCAGATTGTAAAGAGAAGTTGAGGTGACTCAATCATGCTTCCATGCAGACACCAGCTTATCCAATCGCCCATTCAATAAACATTCAGAGTGTCCCCTCTGTGCCCAGCACTGTCCAGGCAGTGGAGACCCAGAGATGGGTGAGACACAATATTTACCGAGAAAGGACTTTCAGTCTACTACAGGAAAAGATTCATCTTTCAATGGATTCATTACAAGGTCAACTGGGAGATATGCCCTGAGAGAGATGCCAACAAAATGTTTTGTGCACAGAGAGGAGGAAGAGAAGGATCTGGAAGGCCTTCATGAAGTGGTGGTGTTTGAACTGGTCCTTGAAGGAGCCTAGACTGTGGGAGGGCCAGGGAAAACAAATACAGAGACCAGCTTTTAGAATCTCTGCCACACACACAGCATTTTTGGAGGGCCTTGACCTAAGCCATGAGACCCGCAAAGGAGGCCACAGATCCTGGGTGGCACCACGCCTGGCAAAAGCTGACCTGGGTGCTGGCCACAGGCCTGTAAGGGAAGTAGCTAGAAGAGGGCAAGGAGCTAGAGCAATCATGTTCTCCCTCGCGAACACGGGAACAGGGGTTCTGCAGAGAAGAGGGTCTGTAGCTGGAAGTCAGAGCAGAAAGTAGAAGTTGAATGGCTGGCCTGCAATATTCACCACGCCAGCAGCTGTCCCACTACAGGTGTCCCTGTCCCCACCACCGCCCTGGCTGCTGAAGGCCCGCCCAGACCCCAAGCAAGGGACAACAGACTGCATCTTCATGTGGGCTTTCCCTGGGATCTGATGAGAGCAAGGGGTGTGCTGGGATCCCCAATTCCTTGTTCCTGGGGCTCTCCCTCTGTGCACCTCCATCCCCTGAGGCACAGAACTGAAAGGAACCACCTAAAACCAAAAGGGATTTCAGCAGCAGACTGCAGTAAAAATAGCGTGTGCCCTAGCGGGACCACACAGCCAGGCTTCTAGAACAACTCACATTCTCTCTCCAGGAGGGAGCCCCAGCTTTGCTCTCTGGTCCCGGGCCCTGATTGGACAGCTGCCAGCAGAACCCCAATTCTCTGCCCCCAGTCCCCAGGGAGGCCACCGAGGGCACTGGAAGGCCATTTGGTGTGACCAAGTCAGCAGGCCAAGTCCCACCCACCTTACCTTCTCCATAAGTCTGCAGCCTGGAGTCACTTCTTCCTCCTGGGACTGCGCGGGGCCCCGTACTGGTCCGAGGGACACTCCCACAGTACACAGCCACTGGGGCCAGAACCTTGGCTGGGGACAGAAGCACCGGAAGCCCACTGAGACCAGGACTGGGGAAGAGGCTGCCCCAGCACTCTTCCCCTTGGGGTCTCTGTAGCCCACCCCCAAACCAGAGCCTGGCTTATGGATGGGGGGCCCACCACCCCATCGCCCAGTCAGCCAGGGCACCACGATCCCCACCAAGGCCCACCACCCCACTCTTCTCAGCCCTCTTGGCCTGGCTCCCCACTTCCCACACTCACCTGCCTTCTCCATCCGCCTTTTCTCCAGGCACCCCCACCCCCACTCGGCCACCTCTTCTTAGCCTCCTTCATGGGCTCCCCTCCTCCACACACCCCCCACCCTGCCTCTGTCCTCTGCTCATCTCACGGGCCGCTTCTCACTGCCATGCCTTTCATTGTCACCCTCATGCTGTAACCCCCTGACCTGTGGCTTTGGCCCTGACCTCACCCCGCGGACGCAGAGCAGAACATCCAATTACTGGCCCAAAACCCTCTCCTGGGAGTCCTCCAGCCCCTCATCAGCGTGTCCCACACTGAACCTTCACCTTGTCCTAAACCTCCCTGGCTCAGCACATCAATTTGATTGATCCCTACCTTAGATATTTACCAAAGGCTGCCCGTCAGGGACTCGGCCTCCCAGCCCCTGATGAGACCCGAAGGTTAGTGCGGGAGACAATGAATAACAAGCAGTGACATTGTGGGGAGCTCAGGAGGAAGGTGGCTCAGGGGGAGGGGCCCTGAGCCGGGGGAAGTGGGAGGGGGAGCCTCAGCAAAGCATCTGCTGCTTTGAGAAGCCTTGCCTCTCCTCGGTGCCCCCACAGCAGCCCAAGCATACCCCATCTTACCTTCCCCTCTCCTGGCCTCTTCCCCCTTGCCCTGAACCATCCTGGCACAGGGACCTCATGCCATCCATCTTTGCAGGACCTGCACTCAGGGGGCACTTTAGTATTAGTATTACCCCATCCAAAGCACAGCTCAGGACTATGCACAGGGCCCCGACCCACCACCTGGAGAAGCCTCCGCCAAGGTGCGACCCAGCATGCCCACTCCCAGGGTAGAAGGTCCCCAGACAGGAGGCAAACAGGAGTCTGTTCCCTTCCTGCTTGTGTCAGCCATGTGACCCTGAGGAAATAAGTTAGCCTCTCTGAGTCTCGGTTCCCAGGTCAGTAAAACAAAGGAGTTGGACAGGATTAGGGGTCCATACGGTCATACCTGCATCCTATTTCTAGACTTTTAGGTTTTTCTTAAGCTTTCAGTACTTCCCACTTCCCTGTAAGAATCTAATGCCCGGCAGGAACCTGATGTGGCATTAAATTACGCAACTGTCCTCACATTAATATGGCAAAGCCCCAGGTGCTCTGTCCCTAGGTGATGACCTGTGTCTGGATCTACTCTGGTCCCAGGGCCCCGGCTCCAGCCCCGCCAGGGAAAAGCAGCTCTCCACCTCACCAGCACCCCCTCCATCTGTGGCGGGGCCTGTGGATCCCCTCACTTGCCAGAGGAAATTGAGGTTCACACAGTTGGTCCCAGAGCAGAGCATCAGGCCTGGAACTCCATCTCCTAACCTTGAGCTAGCCACACTGTTCCCTTTCTCCTGCCCGATCCGCTGAGGAGACGGAGACACCCAGCTGTCCCTGAGGGCCCAGCCCTATGTCCTCTGACTACAAAACAGGCCAGCTCCTCAGCCGGCCCACCAGCACAGAGAGTGGAGGCAATCCTCCACCGAGTTTCTAGAACACTCTGAGCCTTTCCCTGGGCCCGGGAGCCCCCAGACAAGAAGCTGAGCATAGAGCGCCAGCGTCAGCCAGCAGAGATCTGGGTCAGGGCAGAAAGGCCTTGTCACCTGCCTGGCTCCATCTCCCAGGATGAGGGCAGCCCCTTACCTGGGGGGACAGCATCACGGGTGCTCATGCCCTGGGTGGGGAAGGAGCCTGAGAGGTTGTCCAGAGGCAGCAGCTACTTCCTGGGCGGTAAGCACAGTCCTTGGGGATCCAGAAGGCGGCAGCCCGTATCATCCGCGGTCCTACGGTGGGGAGCGGCAGAGGGATGTCAGTACAAGTAAATGACTTTGCAGGAAGCCCATCAGGAGCCCAGGTATTCTTGGAGTGAGGAAATCTGCTGCTGGACCAAAGAACATCTCTTTTCTGACATTCTGCCTCTCTGAGATGCTTGAAGCCTTCCAGGTGCCAAGCCAGGTGTCAAACTGCGGCAGAGCAGTTTGTGAAGACCGTCACCGAACCCACGAAGCTGGCTTCACTTGTGGCTTTGACAAGGACACCTTAGTGTCTCTGGGGAAGGTGGAATTTATCAAGGCGGGGTCTGACACCTTCTTTCCCCATGAGTTTCTATTTTCTTCAAAACCCCATTTTCTCTGCCCACTGGCCCAGAAGCTCTTGAAGAATGTCAAGCTTTGTGACTCCGCTTCTCACTCGGGTAGGTGGCAGGGTCTCCGCAGAAACCAGCTCTCCAGTTTCCTCTCAGGATGTGCCAGGCTCTATCCACACACGGTGCTTGGCCTGCAGTCCCCCCGTCAGAGAGTCATTTCATTGTCCTGTGGCGACCTGCAGGACGTCAGGCCTCCTCCTGGTCTCCCTTAAACCTCTAGGCTGTCATCAGCCCTTGCTCAGGACCTAACTTCTCTTTCCATGTGACAAGGGTCTCACCCAGACTCTGCGACCTCACAGAGTTTTAGAGTCTTTGCCAGGACAAAGGTGACCCATTTTCACCCTGACAGTGAAATGGATGGCCAGAGCCCGTCGGTGACAAAATCAGGGATAAAGGCCACATCTCCCAACCTCTACTCTGGCATAGCTCCCTCAAGATATCACCTGGGGACAGGGCAAGACAAAGTGCCAACTTCCTTGTGCTGAGCACCAAATCCCAACTCAGAAACTGAGAAAACCTGCCTCCTGTCTGGAAGGCAGCCTGCCACCGTCCCCACCCTGGCCCCAGAAGGCAGAGCGGCTCCTAGCAACAATCCTGGCCCCAACAGAGGTTCCCGCCCAGCCTCCACCTGGTCTCTCTGCTTACATCCTCAAGCACTCGGGTTCTCTATCCAAAGAGAATTCTCCTCACAACTCCCTGTGTGCTGACTACTAGGATAAGTATTTGGCCACAGGGGAATGTCAGTGAGACACAGCGCTTCTCCTGAGCAAGGTGGCAGAAGATGACTCCACAGGTCTTAACACCCCATCCCGAGTCCCAGTGAGCCGGCAAAGAGACTCAAGAGATTGGCAAGGCTGCTGCTTCCAGCAAAGCCCAGCATGAATGTTCCAGGTGGGGACAGGCCACCCACAGCTGAATTAAGGCAAACAAACTGGAGTCCAGGCTTTGTAGACAGTGAGAGCTGTAGGCTCCGTGACTCCTGCTACCACAGCTAACCAGAGCATTGATTTTCTATGCGAATTATAGGCAGAGAAGGGATGGTTAGCCACAGCCCTTCTTGAGAACCCTTTTTGAGAATCGTTCTCGATTGTGGCTGCGGATCAGAACCACCAGGGAACTGATAAAAATGACAGAATGCAAGGCCCCACCTCCGGCCCCTACTGAATTAGAGTCTTCTAGGAAGCAGGCCATGGGGATCTTTTTGGTTTCTTTTTCTTAACTCCTGTGTGACTTCAGTGTTCAAAAAGGACTGAGAACCAATGGGTTACAGTTCAGGTTCACTTTCTAATGAGATCTCAGCCTTGCTTCTCACCTTTCACTGTCAAAGTAGTTATTGCTGCCTCAGTTTCCCCAAAGTGCCTGCTCTTTAGGAGGCTAAAGAGAAGATTTGGAGCTGCCTGAGAGTACAGATGACATAAGTCTCAGTGGCCAGCTCTACTGGAAAGGGCCTTCTGAATAAGACAGCCCCCTCCCCATTTGCCACAAGCGCTTCAGCAGGTCAGATTGCAGAATGGCCACTGGTCAAGACAGCCAATGTGACTCCACGCCCTGGGGACACCCACTGTACAGAAGAGAGACCCTCATCCATGTCACAGCTTGCCAGGGCAACCCAGCAGGCAGACCCCCTCTTGGGCCTGCTCCTGACTGTGTCAACACTGCTGACCCCTTAGGCCCTCAGGGTCTTCGTGCAGGAGTTCCTGGGCACCTGCCCCAGGGGAGGCAGCCACAGCTGCATACGGACCAACAACCACGTCTTGTATTGTATGTGAGAACCATGGGCAGCACTTCCCCAGGGAGATCACGGGGGCCCATGACCTAGTAGGAACTTTAAAAATCTATGTACAAACTCTAAAAATCAAGATCAGAAATTCCAGCCCCAATGCAGATAGAACTTTGAGGTTTAGCATCAATCAGACTTAGCACCCGACGTCTAAGACACAATCCAATGAGCCCCCATTTGCACCTGGCCCTGTTCTGTTCTGGGCATGGAGGTGTGACTGTCCCCTATTGGAACAGCCCACCCCTGACCGAAAGAGCTAATATCTAGTAGGTTCTGGGGACCAGGATTGTGTCCTCTTTCCCTGAGGCACTGCCCAAGGTAGCTGGCTCCCCCACCCTTGGCCTTGGTATTCCAGCTTTGGGAGTGGAGTGGCCCAAGCTAACTGACCGCTGTCCACCCACCCCTTTCACTAAAGCTATGGCTACTGAGGCTCCATGGTGACCGGCACCACAGGAATGGGAAAGGTGACGGAAGGGACTCAGGTTTCAAGTGGAAAGGACACAAAGCTAGATCTGGCCCCATAAAGGACGTCAGCCCCAGGGACAAGATCCCAGTCACCCTGTGCCTGAAGAGAGGCCTTGGAGGGGACCCAAGATGCAGTCTCACCTGCCCCCTCCCAGGGGGCTGCCACACATGCATCTCCCCTCGTGTGACCGTGACACTACCCATTCCTCCTTTTAGAGGCCTCTGAGGACATGGGTTCCAAGAAATCAGAGTTCGCGCCTCCTCAGACCTGCTGAGTGGGGACAGAGGTGCGATGCGATGTCAAGGTGGGTAGAGAAGGGGACTAGGGCAAAGATGGTAGAGTGGAGAAACCTAGGTTTTGAACCCCAAAATGTCCCCGACTGAAACATTCTCTGAAGAGAGGTTTCAGATAGGCACCACTCCCACTTGCCCCTCTCATATTAACTTTAATTCCTCTGAGCTTTGGTTTCTTCATCTGAAATTTAAAATTAAAAAAAAAAAAAAAAAAAAAAAAAAGTCCTACCAAAGGGTTTGGTCAAGATGAAGTGAAGTCATGTGCAAAAATTTCAGCACCTTTGGCGGTAGACAGTCAATAAATCAGGTAAGAACTCTTCCTCTCCCTGTCCCCACCCAAGCGCCATCTTTAAAGGTCGGATGGGCCAGAGGCCCCCCCCCCCATCTGTCCCTAGGAGACAGACCCAGGTGACACGGGTGCCCCTCACGTGGGAGAGACAGATGTGTCTGCAGAATGAGAGGCCCAAACGGGCGCGGCGGGCCCTCCTGCAGTTCTCACCTGGGATGCTGTGCTGTGACGCGAACACCAGGCTGAGCGCAGAGGGCCCCGGGGCGGAGGTGGACACACGCGGGACCCGCAATGCTGTCTGACTAGGCGCCTGGAGACGCTCCGCAGGAGAGCGGCATCCTCGCTGGGCCCGGAGGAAGCGGGGTCTAGACGGGGAAGGAAACAAGAAGGGCCTCGCAGGCTGAGGAAACTGTGCGTAGAGACGCGGAGGAACAAACAGGCTGTGAGGTTGGGGTCTAGCCGAGGCTGAGACTGCGGAGAACCCATGTGGGGAGGGAAGGGAACTCTAAAGACTTTTGGGGGAAAGAAATAACATTATCTGACCCCTGGAGCTGGTAGCCCTAGGAGTTGTCTCTACCCAAACCAGGAGACTGAGCCCCACACCCACCAGATGCCCCCAGAAGAGGCCCCCAAGGCCCCCCACTCAGGCTCCTGGCTGCGTAGGTGACTGACTGACACGCCGGCCCGTTGGCCTGACGACTGCTAGAGGAAGACTTGCCCCGCCCACCATAAGTGCCCCTTTGGGGGGCGGGGCCTTTACCCCCTCTGGAGCCACACCCACTGCTGCACAAGCCACCTCCCTGCCATAATGGGATCAGGTGGGGTCAATGTCCCTGGAACCGTCTGGGCTCCAGACAGCAGGACGTGCACCTGCTGGCAGGCCCCTGGAACTGTAAAGAAACCCACAGTACCAAACATGGGGCCCAGCACCTAGTAGGAGCCCCACAGCAGCGTGCATGAATGTAAAAAACAAAATTGTAGCCCATCTTACAGCCTTGTTGAGAAGAAACAAGGCAATGAGACTAACATTTCTTAGTTTCATGCCATTTAGCTTTTGAAATAGAGCAACAAGGCACATGTTATTGTCCTCATGTTGTGCCTAAGAAGACTGAGGCTCAGAGAGGCTAGGTACCTGGACGGAGGCCACAGAGCAGGCCAGCGGAGGCTTCCGGTCTAGCGTTCCCTGCTGCTGCTGGAAGCAGAAGAATGCGGTACTACATAGCCAGCAACAGCCCCGTGTTCAAGTCCATTGCCTACCAGCTGGGAGACTTCGGACGCGGTGCGGTACTAAACCTCTCTGAGCTTCCGTTTAACTGCAAAAGGGAAAGAAGAATGTCTTTCTCACAAGGTTACTGAGCATATTCAATAAAATATGAAAAGCGTCTCAAATCGTCTGGCCCCTAAGGAAGGATTCAACAAACGGGAGCTATTAACATTATTCTTTAATAATGATCTTAGTGTGTGTGTTAAGATGGGCAAGAAGAAGGAAAGTGTCCTTTTTGAAAGCTTTTGGGGCAAGAAGCTCTAGAGGCCTGACCAAGGCTGGGTGGCAAAAGGAGGTGGCCCCTGGCCGATGACCTTCAATGCGGAAGTTTCTGGGGTGAGCAGGAGGCAGCAGACAGGCTGGGGCAGGACCCTTAGAAGAGCAGCTCAAGTATCACCTTGCTGGGAAATGCTCCAAGTGATCCCTTCTTACCAGAACTGGCAGAGTATGTTAAGAAGGCAGTTACTGCCTGCATCTTAATGACTTTCTGGGACAGGGTGGATCTCATGGTCAAGAGCCAAAGCAGAACCTCTCAACCCTTTTCATTTCCAATGCAACTGAGAAAGGTTTCCTTTTTGCAATAGTTCAGTGTGGGTGTTGGTTGAGTGGAGCAGGTATAGAGAGAGGAAGGAGAGAGCTGCCTATATGTCTAGGGCTGACATTCAAAACAGCCCCCCTACCTCCCAGGAATTCTGATATAAGACATGGGAAGGCCTATGGTTGAGAAAAAAAGTCTTATTTAAGCTCTGTTTGGAAAATAATGACCGTAAGTGACCAGCACAGCCGCCCTGTGTGATTGCTCAGGTTGGACACTGCACAAGGCATCGTAATTAAGGAGACATCATTCACACTGCAGACACTACAGATTTGCACTTTCATTGCCCTTCTATGATAAACAGAAGTAAAGTGCCTTAATAAAGAGGTGTCTTTTTCTAACTCACACAGAGGTACTGGATGAGCAGTGGTGGCCCTAGTGAAAAGGGTATGTGACATATCCATAAATTTCCAAAATTCAAAATCTTCTGAGCCTGCCCTACTTTTGTGTATCATCTTGGTGCAAATATAAATTAGAAGTCAGAACATGCACTAGTAATTCAACAAAGTTTCACATGGTGGGGACAAGAGACATCTTCATCTCTCCCTCTGTCACTGAATTTTCAGCTGTAAGAGATCCCGAAGATCAGCTGACCTCCTGGCTAGTAACTGAGGGGTTAATGTGGGGCCTGGAGAGGCTACAGGACATACATACCCAGGGCCTTCAAGAGCCAAAAAGTACTATACGGACAAGGTCCTCAGCTCCCTCCTCCCCCCTTCCATCAAGGTCTCCCCCAAATGGTCACCTCAGCACTGGGTGGGGCAGTGACTCAGACTGCCAGGCCTGGGCAGAGCCATGACAATGCGTTTCTGAGGATGTCATTTCCTGGTGGGGTTGGGCACCATTCTGTCAATCCTGCCTGAAATCACACAGCACTGGCTGGCACTTGGAAGCCTTCTGCCCATCCCCCCTGACATTTTCACCATCAAGGGCTGACTTGTCTAAGACCTTGAGCCTAGTCCCGGAGTCTGATACAGAGAGACCTGGTCCACTGCCCCACGAAGGCTTTCTGCATGGTTTTCCCACTCGGGGACCCCCACCCAAGGAGCTGGAGCTCCGGTCATCAAACTGCACTCTGGAAGCAATTTACAGGTGCGACAAGATGAGAGGGGCTGAGAAGAAAGAAACAGCCCTTCCAATCAACATCTCAGGAAACTTGTGGTGGCCGTCTCTGGCATCTAAATGCCTGTCCCGTTCCAGGAAATGGCTCTTGACAAAGGTCTCCCTGTAAGAAGCTCAGCCGACTTCAGACCACTAGCTCTGTCCTTTTCCAATGGCCCCAAGAGAAAACTGACTCTGCTTGACCAAAAGCTAGAACCTTCCATGGGCCTCTCCAGGAAATATGCCAGGTTTTGCTTGGAAAATGGAAAGGGCTTCTGTGGAGGGTCATTTCTTCTGTCCTTATTTTATTGAAGGGAAAGCCAAGACCCAGGAGGGGATGCAAGGAGAGCCCAAATCCAGAGGTTTGGGACGCATAGACACAGTGGAAAGCTCAGACCTCCGGAGAGCTGCTCTGGAGCCCAAGACTGCTACTCCAAGATTGATGACAGAGGAATCACGTGGATGAGTGACTGTCCCCTAAGAAAGAGAATGGGGCCTAGGGACAGAGGAGCCTGGAGGGCAGAGAGGAACATGGTGGTTGGGAAACAGCATGAGGAGGGAGCTGAGCCAGGAGACCAGGGGAAAGGGGCCTCCCCAAGGAGGAAGAAAGCCAGAAGGAAGAAAGGCAACGCAGGCCCTGACCCCCTGCTGATCAGGGAAATGCAAATCAGACCACTGTCACCAGCCTGCAAAGATTGCCAAAAATGAAGACTCTGGACAATACTAAGTGCCAGAGAGATGCGACGCAGGGCTGGCGAGGTGAACGTGGGCACAGCCACAGGGGAGAGTGGTCTGGCTCATCTACTAAAGTTAAAGATATGCAAGCCCCCTATGCCCAGCAAGACCACCTCTAGGGGTCTTCCTTCAAGAAAACTTTGCATGTTGTGAACCAAGACAGAAGTTCATAGCAGAGAACGTTCATAGCAGCCCTGTTGGCAATGGCCCAAATCTGGAAATAACCCGAACACCCAACAGGAAACTGGAGAAAAAGTTACGGTATTCGTGTCACAGAATATTCCATGGCAATGAAAATGAGCAAAGCTACTCAACAGCACTCTGCTCAGCACCATGCACAATGTTTACTGACAGACACTAGGCACGGAAGGGCCCAGAGGCTGCCATTCTATTTGTGTGCATTTCAAACATGAAATTCAACAGCTTAGACAAACACACAAAGATGGTACGACTTTATGGAAAAGCCAGGGGAAATGAGGAATGTGGTCAACCCTGGGGGGCAAGGAGGCGGCTGTGATAGGAAGGGGCCTGCGGGGGAGGCATTGGGGGCTGCCCTAGAGAGCATCTCTTTCCTGCCCTGGACAGTGGTGGCTACACATTAATTCTACTTTAAACTGTTGGTGAGTCTTGTACATTTTTTTGTCGGCGAGAGGTTGAATATAAAACTAGCGATAAACTTCTCATCATGCCCGTGAGCAGAGTCAGGTGCCTGTGAGGTGGCATTGGGGCAACAGGTGACCTTGGGTGACCTTGACGCTCCTGAGCTCAGCCTGATACCTCCCCGTCAGTTGCTCCCATGACCTTCCCCCTCCTTCTTATCGGCCAGGCCAAGGCTTCAGGGGCTGAACTGGCCCCCCTGGGTTTGGAAAGGACCTGTCCGCTTATACCCCTGCATGGCCCGCCTCGGTGGGGCTGGGCACCACTGTGCTCCATGACCCTCTGCAGCCATGGACAAACCCCCACCCCCCACCCCCAGCACAGGCCCTACAGTCCCTTCGAGGGCTCTGGAAGGAACACCAGCCCTTCAAGGCCCCTAGCCAATGTAAGCCCTTGTCCTGGAGAAGTGGTTCACCAAACCCCTTGTTTTGGGAGCCCCAGATCTGCTCTGGAAAGGAACACGATCATCTCTGCTGTAATAATAATGGCACCACGAAAAGTAACTTCCGTTGAGCACAGGGCCCAACACACTCCTCTCTCTCCTTACCATCTCCACCTTTCACGAGCAGCCCCAAGGGAAATGTCACTTAACCCCCGCTTTACAGACAAGGAAACTGAGGCTCAGAATGAAAAGGGCCTAAGTCCGCACACCCAGGGAGAAGTGGAGTCTGAATTCAAACCCAGAGACCCAGGAGAGCCAGTAGTGGGAGCAGCTAGGCCTTGCAGCAGGCAGAGCTGGCTTTGAATCCTGCTTCTTCCAGCCTGTCCAAGGCCTGTGCCCCAGTGCCCCTAACACGGAGCCTTCCTTATCCCTCTGGCACCATCACCCTCAGCACCCCAGGGAGTGGAGCTGACCCCCAAACAGGGAGGCCGTGGCCAGGAGGAGAGGGAAGCTCCCTTCCATAACTCATAGGCTCAGAGAGCAACAGGCTGCGGAGAGAGGAAGGGACAGCTCCACGGTCCCACGGCCTCCCCCCCGCGGAGCCCTGTGTCCTTGCTCCAGATCAGCTCTTCCACACCCCTCCAAGGGCTCCAGGCAGCCTGACCCTCCTCCCGCTCCCTCCCCCACTGCACATCCATCTTACCTCTCCGTCTAGAGGCCAACCCTGTCACTGGAGGAAGCCAGGCGCTGGTGTCTCTCTGCAGAGAATGCAGCCCACGGGCCCGGAGGGGCAAGGACGAGGTGGCCCCAGGCCTGGCCGGCCCCAGGCTGCTGAACAGGCCCCGGGCCCAGCTTTGAGTGTGCTACTGGCCTCTGCCAGGCTCTCTCTGAATAAACAAGGCTGCATAGCAACCGCTGCTCCAAAGGAGCCCGTAGCTCCTGCATGAGGGAGAGAGGGAGCCAGGAGACATTTCCCCTTGGCCTTGTTTCCTTTGGGGCCCTGCCGGGCATGGGGCGCTCCCAAGTGGCCAACCTGTCCTGTGGGGCTGCTGGTGAGAGACAGCTGGGCTGCGCTGCGCAATGACCACAGAGCAAGGGAGTGCATGGCAGGCTCAGGGCAGGGATGTCGTTGGCAGTAAACCCCTGGTTTTGCGGCAGGAGACTGTGGGCCCAATTCTGGTTCAGCTCCCAAGCTGTTTCTAGATGCAGATGGGGCAGGGAGGGTGAGCATCCGGGCCTTGGCAACAGGCAGAACTGACTTTGAATCCTGACCCAGTTTCTTCCAGCTGTGACCTCTGGCCGGTCCTTAACCTTTCTCAACTTCTGTTTCCTCATCTATAAAATGGGGATAACAATACCGACTTGAGAGGGTAGCTCTAGGGATTAAATAGGGCACGTAATAGGCTTGTGATTATGTCCAGCCTGTCATCAGGCCGCGCATCTCTGTTAGCGCTGTCTCCAGCAGAAACACAGGCATAGCAAGAAGCCTGTGGCCTCCTTCTCAGCCAGATTTCACTATCCCAGCTTTTAGAAAATGTGAATACTAATAGCCCATATGTGCTTCCTCACGGAGCCCGAGCCCCTGGCAGAAGCACCAGGCTGACATTGTGACAACTGCTCCCTCACACCAAACCGTTCTAACTCTCACTATCCAAGGGCCACAAGGTGAGGGCAATGGGAGCCAGGGGCCTCGCTGATTTTACGCAGCCTTGCAAAGAACTGCTCGCCCAAAGACGCTATGAAGTTTTCTAGGCAGATCCCCAAGCTGGTTACAAGGGAACAGGCAGACAGACATAACACAGGGTGGGGAAAGCCAGCAGGAGGCTGGTCGCACATCCAGGAGGCCTGGCCAACTGAATCATACGTGCCCAGGGCTTACTGACTGAACCTTCTCCTGGCCCTGCCAGCAAGTTCCTGGGTTCTCGCCTCTTCTCTGAGACACTAAGAGCAGGCCTGTGGAGCCTCCCCAGAGGCCGTGGAAGGAACAGCAACCACGCTCCATGAGGGGGCCAGGAGGGTTAGCCCATTAGCACTGACAAGATCCCACAAGGCAGGCACTGGCCCCAGGGCCAGAATGCCACAGGCCTGCTGGGCCCACAGGGAGGCTGCTGCCCTCCATCGCTCCTCAGTGGGCAAGATGGCAAGGTGAGCTGAGCTCCTGCACTCCCTTTAGCAGAGGCCCCAGGAAGGAGGCATTTCCTCCAAACCAGGACCAGCTAAGAGCAGGAAGAAGCTTCCATGTGTCTTGCGCTGGACTGCCCGCCTCGAGGTGGACACGAGGAAACCTGAGGTTACAGACGGGATAATGGAGGCCCAGCAAGGCGAGCCCCTGCCCAAGTTTCATAGCTTATCAGTGAGAAGGATCAGAGGCAATGACAGACAGCGCGGGGACAAGATGAGGCCAGCCTTCATGTCCCTGAGCTCTGCTAAGAGGGGACACGTGTGCACCGCCCCCCAACCCCATCCTTACATCACAGCCCGAGTCAGAGCTTCGAAAATACAGATCCAATGATCACTCCCCAGTCGGACACCCCAGATGGCTCCCAGTGTCCTTGGGTAAAGGCTACACTTGACACCACATCTGACAAGTCCTCCTTCAGCCCCGTCTCTCCCTGTGCCTCCTGCTCTCTGCCTGACCCTGCTGGCCTGCTCTCCAGGGGACTTCGTGCGTCACATTCTCTGCCAGATGCTGGAAACTTGGAAAGGTGGCGGTTTGCCCTTAGGAGCTGAGTAATGGAGAGAGACCCCCCACAAACTCCCTGTGCATTACTGTGTTACCTACAATAAGGCAGGGACCCTTCTCACAACCCCGGAGAAGCACGGCTCAGGGGCAGACAGGATCTGATCCCAGCCACAGCCTGACCTCCGGCAAGACACAAGCTGTTGGAGCCCCGGTTCCCCCGCGTGCCAAGCAGGGAACAACATGCAGCCCTCCCCACCCCACCCCACCCCCGGGTGTGTGACCCTCAGAAGGCACTCTGCCAGGCAGGTGCGGACTCAGTGAGTCACCTGCTCCCCAGGTCGGGGACCACGTGACCAGAGGGAGCCTGGGGCCAGGAGGTGTGGCGTGAGCCCGAAGCCTGAAAGCTAAGGAGCCGGCCAGGTGCAGGCAGGGGTGGAGGCCTCCGAAGCTGGAACTGCTGAGCCCCAGCCCAGGGCCCCGGGAGCTGGGGAGTTTCCTGTATGGGAGAGTGGGGGGCCTGAAGGGGCAGGCTGCCGTCCGGAAGCTTTCTGGTCCCTCACCTGAAGAGATCCCAGGAGGGAGGGACCTGAATCTCCTGCCTCACCAATTCTCTGTGATTTCTGTTGTCATCCTAAATACCTCCAGATCACATTTTGTCTTCTTTCTTAGAGAAGCCCCCACATTGTTTAAGCTTCAGAATCAAGCCCTGAGGGAAGGGTGCCCAGGGCACAGGCAGAGGAACTCCAGGGGATGGGACCCTGTGGGGCACAGGCGAAGGAGGAGAGACCTGGTCTCAAGGTCATCAAAGCCACCGGGAAGACCCCAAACACAGGACTCTCAGCCCCCCCCCCCCCCCGTATCTGCCTAATAGCTCTCCCTGCAGAGCACCACACACAAGCGTGCACCCACATGCCCACACCTGCACACACACGCATTCACACATGTGTGCGTGTATACATGTATGAGCCCACACACGCATACACATGTACATGCACACATACACTCACACACATGCTCTACACGTGTGCGACCACAGCCATACATGTACACGCATGCGCAGATGCATATACACGCATGCGCACATGCATATACACACATGCAAACCCACAAACACACACCCATGCTTGTGTGCCTGGTAAATCCCTACACATCATTCAAGACACAATTCCGTTATGGGTTCAACTGCGTTTCCTAAAAATTCATACGCTGAAGTTTCAGGCGCCCAGAACCCAGAACGGGACCTTGTTTGGAAATAAGGTCTTGCAGCTGTAGCTGGCTCCGTCAAGAGGAGGTCCTACTGGAGTCGGGGGGACCCTAAACAACATGCCTGGGGCCTTTACCAAAAGCGGAAATTTTTTTAAATTTAAATTCAATTAATTAACATAAAGTATATTAGTTTCAGAGGTAGAGGTCAGTGATGCGTCAGTCTTGTGTAACACCCAGCGCTCATTATACCACATGCCTTCCTCAATGCCCGTCACCCAGCTACCCCATCCGTCCACCTCCCTCCCCTCCAGCAACCCTCAGTGTGTTTCCTATGATTGAGAGTCTCCTATGGTTTGTCTCTCTCTCTCTCTGGTTTCATCTAAAAAGGAGAAATCTGAACATGCATGTGCACACACACACGGAGAATGCTGCGGGAAGACTGGAGTTACGCTGCCACAGACAAGCAACTACCAGAGGCTGGGAGCGAGGCCGGGAGCATCCTTCCCTGGCACCTTCAGAGGGAGCACGGCCCGGCCTGCAGGGCTGACTTTGGCCTTGTGGGCTTCAGCACTATAAGCCCACACATTTCTGCCATGCTAACCCACCCAGTGTGTGGTAGGTTTTACAGCGGGCCCAGGAAACTGGTACAGAGCTCAAGCATCCTCTCCTGGAGAAGCTCCCTGCTCCTTCCAGAAAGAGTCTGAGTGCGGGCTCTCTCCCACTCCCTCCACAACCGGTCCTCTCTCCTTCCCCTTCACTCTGCTCTGTGCCCACATTTCAGGCCCTCTGCCTTCTGGCTCCCTTGGGCTTGGCAAGTGGAAGACAGAGGAGAGAGGCCAGGGTTCCACTCCCCCAGCTTCCCCCGTGCCGTCCTGCTGGGCTGGCTGTGCCCCTCACCTGAAGGTCACGGCTCTTCACACAAAGGTCAGGGCTCCTGACAGCCTAAAGAGGGTGAGGGTGCCCAGCATGACCAGCCGGCCTCAGGAGGTGATTTGTCCACATCCTGCCCATAATCTGTATAAACCCCTCCCACAAAACTTGCCTCCAATCACCCAATTTGAGTATAAGGCTCTTTCTGCCAGTCCCTAAGCTCCCTGTCTCACTATTTTCAGGCAAGCTTGATGACTCCATGTCTGTGTCCCCCTGAGCACAAGGACCACCAGTGAGGATTTCTATACAACCAACACGGCCCAAGGCTCAGCACGCCCCAGAGTAAATACTTGAAACAATGACGTCAGCAGACTGACCGTGCAGAATCACAGGCCGGGAGAAGAGCTCTTGTGCGCACCAGGGAAGTAGTCCTCATCACATCCACGGACGACAGCCCTTGTCCACCCAGCAAGCAGCTCAAGATCTCAAAAACTGTTATCCGGAAACTTGCAATACGTGATTCAGTAAATGGACAATGATTACATTTCGACCCTATTCTTTCAATGGAAATATCCCCGAGGGTCTTCCTGGCCCT
Organism: Mustela nigripes; assembly: GCF_022355385.1. Taxonomy (NCBI): domain Eukaryota; kingdom Metazoa; phylum Chordata; class Mammalia; order Carnivora; family Mustelidae; genus Mustela; species Mustela nigripes. The sequence continues at coordinate 23,224,881 of NC_081563.1, read as the reverse complement.
TAGTGACCTGTAAAATGAACCAAACTGCTCTATTTCTAGTAATGTAAAGGACTGGGTATCCTGAACACACTTCTCATTGCAAAATATCCAGATGTCTGATTAAAATATGCAAATAAACATCTAAGTACATAACTGAGAAAAAAAGCCTTTCTCAAATCTCTTCCTCCCCCTGTACGTACATATTGCCCCGGCCCACCCCCTGGCCCAGCCAGTCGCACACACACACTAGGCCGTGAGCTCCCGAGATCCTAGGACCAGAGTGCACAGTAGACAGTCCGTGTGGTGGGAGTACCACGAGCCCTGATGACATGAGGACAGGGGACCATTAGTGGTAAAGAGCTCCCTTTCCCTGCAACATTCACTGCTTTTCCCGGGGGGGGACATTGGAAATAGTATCTCCAGGCCACAGACCAGAGTCTGAGCACCACACATTGTATGGAAGATGGGAAGGGGGTTCCGGGGTGACCTCTTGACCAGCATTGCCCCATTGGAAACCAGCACTGTCTTAGCCACAAAGAGAAGTTAGCTTACATGCAGCACGTGGGGCAAGGCCCTTCTGATGGAAATGCCAGGGAGGCGAATGTCCAGGCTGGGCCTTGGATTCCCACCTCTCAGGATAAAGCAAGTCCAGGCTACTGATGATTAGCATATGACCAGACCAAGGGTTCAACCAACAAGGAAACAGGTGGGTTGGTCCCAGTGCTGACCCTGTCATCAACTTTACTATGTGGCTTCTGGTGAGTCCCCATCCTTCTGGGGCTTCCAAGTCCCTTCAGGTCCCTTCACACTAAGATTTTTTTGTGTATCTTGGGTCCTTCCCCAGGCTGAGGAGAAGAACTGGAAGTCCCTGCCTTGCACACGACACACACACCCACACAAGGAAGTAGAACAATGGAGGCAAACTGGTGCTGTCTCTAGACTGACACTTGGGCTGACTCATCCTCCCAAAATATCAGTCCTGTTCCTTCTTACCCCAGTCCGCCCCTCAGAGCCCAGCCCCTGAGCACCTGGGAGGTACTGACAGCAGTGCAGGCTGGGCGCAGCTGCTCAGATACTACCAAGGGCTCAGAATGGGCCCCCCTCAATCCATATCCTCCTTGGGCTGGCTCATCCCCTGGGAAACTCCAGCATCATATAGGTGACCTGAGTCACAGGGTCCAAGAGAGGACCAAGCCAAGCCCTTCATGTTACAGATGAGGGAAACTGAGGCCCAGAGGTTCTCAAAGGAAATCAGTGGTAGTGACAAGGCAAGACCGAAGCTTTCTAATTATGCTGCTTCTGGCCCAGCTGCTCCTCAGGGACTTCTCCCAAGAAAAGCCAGCCCCTTACCCCACATGAGATGTACGCCTCCTTCCTTAACCCCACAGAAGACTGTTAGAGAAGAAGAGCTCACTGCCTCACAGCCACAGAAAAAGCACATGAGGGAGGAAAGCTGTTCCCTCAATAATGGTTGGGTGGATGGATAGGAAGGAGGAGGGAAGGGAGGGAAGAAAACCAATATGTGAATACATTAATAAATAAATGAAATGAAAGAAGGAATGTAAGAAAAAGAGATAAGGGATAGAAGGAATCAGTAAGTGAATGAATAATTCTGGGAATTATTTGAATTCATGTTTCCCAAACTTCCTTTACTGGGAGCTAATAGAGAAAAATGATTTGATACATTTTTAGAAATCAGAAAATTCTTAAAATTCCCCCATGTTTCCAGTTTGTAAACTCTTCACATGATATGTGTACATTTCTATATGTTTGTTTGGTTTTTTAAGGCTCTACCCAGCAGGGTCCAGTGGGGAATGGAACTTCCAGGACAATGAGGCAAGGCATGGCAGTGTGGGGCAGGGCCCTATTTTTGCTTGGATGGTGCCAGTGGGGTTCAGTGGGAAAAATCCATTCCCACCTAGATCTGTGGGCTACACCTAGACAGCATGATGGCCTGAAAAAAAGGAGACTAGGTAGGATCTAGAGTCTCACCTCTAACACCCAAATGTCTAAGATACAACTGAAGATTACTGATCATACCAAGAACAAGGAAAATATCAACTTAAAGGAGAGAAGACAATCAGGGATGCAACACCAAAATGATACAGATGTTAGAATTATCTAATAAGGATTTGAGAGCAACCATCATAAAATGCTTTGATGAACATGCTTGAAACACATAAAAAAGTAGAAAGTCTCAGCAACAGAATAGATGATATAAAGAAGAACCAACTGGAAATTTTAGAACTAAAAAATTCAACTGAAATCACTCAGTGTGAATATGACTATGACGGAGGGCAGAATCAGTAAACTTGAAGAGAGAACAATAGAAACTACCCAATGCATATGACAGAGAGAAAACAGACTGAAAAGAAAGGAACAGAAGCTTGGAGATGTGCGGCCCTATAACCAGAGCTCTAACACTTGTACTATTGGAGTGGAGAGGAGAAAGAGGGTGGGGCTAGAAACGTATTCAAAGAAATAATGCCTGAAAGCTTTCCAAATATAGTGAAAGACTTTAATCTACAGATTCAGGAACTGAGCAAATTCCAAATGCAATAAACCTGAAGAAATCCACTCCAGGACATATCACAAGCAAAGCTCAAAACACTAAAGGCAAAGAAAAAAAAAAATCTTGAAAGAAAAAAAGCTTTGAGCCCAGAATTCTATACCCAGCAAAAATATCCTTCAGGAATGAAACTGAAATCAAGATATCCTCAGACAAAAGAAACTAAGAGAATTTGTCACCATCAAGCCTACCCTAAAAGAATGGCTAAGGGAAGTTCTTCAAAAAGAATGGAAATGGCAGAAGAAGGAAACTGGAGACATTAGGAATAAGGAAAGAAGAAGGAAAATATGGGTAAATGCTTATTCTCCCTGGGGCAGGGCAAATACATGGGGTGCAACAGAGTGTCCCAAAGCCTTGAAAATCCTCACACATGCTCACACAATTGGACACCATTAAGGGACGAAGTGAAAGGGTATGTTTGAGGCACTTTAAGCTACTGGGTCAAGCAGCCACAAGCCTTCCTACCAAATGCCAACTAGTATGTGTGTGAAGTTCTTTTGTTAAGACATTTTGAGGAGGGTTTTCTCTTACTTGAAGCTGACAGTTTCCTAAATGACAAGGCCACTTGCTTGCTGAGACTTTCTATCCAAAAACTCTTGTTGCTAAGAACATAATGACTAAAATGGACAGTCTTGATAAGTCCTCCTCACCAGGGTGACACCTAATTTAACCCATAGGACCATATATCTCATCTGTGGTGTAGACCGTGTGGCATGGACAGTCTAATCAAAGATCCGACACCAAAAAGTTGCTGCCCTAGGAGAAAGGCAAGCAGATGAGAACTTGACCTCTTCCAGACCAGAGACTAGGGGCAAGCGCAGCTCCAGACTCTGAAGGGAATTGTTCAGTCTGCATTCAAATCTGCTTCTCCTTACACACTATGGGAAGGATATCAGCAAACCACACTCCATCCACATGATATGTGAGTGAACATGAACATAACAGTGAAGCTATGACATCATATAAGGAACTGTGAAGACATAGGAAAAATGTACTCGAGGGAATATGAGGGCTCCGTTGAGCCACTGAAGTGATAACAGGTCATAGTAAACTGGGCTTGGCTGCATAGTCCCAGAGACCAGGATGCTACTTACTGGACCCTCTACCAAATGGCTTCCCAGGAAGCAGTGAACTCTCTATCCTTAGAGATGTGTGAGGAGAAGTCAGCCCTCATCCTTTCAGGATGCTCAGTAGGGATCTAGCCTCCCCACGACCTGGCCTCCCATACCCCAAACCCACTAAGAACACTTACAGTTCCATCACTCTGGAATGTGGGGAAAATGGGAGACACAGCCCCCCTGCATTTCCGGTGAATTCTGTGTTTCATTCTAGCTACATTCTGGAATATAGAATGAGCCTGAAATGTATAAGGAGTTCCAGCCCAACCATCCCTCAGTTGTATTTTGTGGAACAAATGTGAATACAAAAAAAAAAAAAAAATGTAAATCCCAGTAAAGGAAGTTTGGGAAACATGAATTCAAATAATGCCAAACTCGCTTCTTAACTAGACTATGTCTCAGGACTTGTCACGTGCTCTATGTATTGTAATGTTCCAATAAGAGGTAGAGTATGAGGTAATTTTTAAATACATATGACCATAGACTTGTATGAAGCAATTTCTAGATCTATGTGAACTTATATCTATTTACTTATTAAATATTTCTTAGGACCAGTGTTTTGAAGAACACATGTTACAAACAAGGTTCTAATCTCTCTCAAAGTTTCCAGGGCAACTAGCCCAGAACTTGAGCCCAGCGGAATAACAAATTTGTAATTCAATACGAATCATATTTTACCCCTCGGGACCATCGAGACACATCAGAGCTGCAGAAAGTTGTTCAGATCAGTCAAGGCATGTATCTCCCTTGCCAGCTGGTACCAGAACACTAATACTCCCCTCCAGAAAAGTCACCAGAAGCCGAAGAGGAGGAAAAACCTTCAGAGAAAAAGATACCTCAGAGCAGATATGAAAGAGCTAGGATGTGCCTTCCTACCATCATAAAGTCGATCAAGAATCTCCCCCACAATCACCACCAACCTCCTCTCTAAAGACTCTAAAGTACCACAAATGCAAGCTTTGTTTGGGTAATCTCGGCCCGCCGCAGACCACGACTGACAAACACTTCCCCAAGCCTCCCACCCATTACCTGGAGTGCCAGCCTTCAGGGGTGTTTTCAAAGGCAGGAAGTCCCAGGCCCCGTCCTGCAGTGTCCAGGCCTGATCCCCAGCAGCCTCGAGCAGTCAGCTAGGGCGCCCTGGGAGGGAGAGAGGAGGAGGAGACACCCACATCCTCTTCCAAGAGTGGCGCCAGCGCCGGCTGGAGGGAGAACCAGGCCTGCTGGTCTCTGGGCACCGGCTCCGTCTGATGAGGATGGAAAGAAAAGCCTCTTGTTTCTCACTGTTCCCCTGGGTGACGGTTACCATGGATATGAATTAATTTGGGGGCGCCTGTCAGTTGCCCGTTGACTCTAAAGAACGAATTCACCCTGAACCATAGTCATGCAGGGACACATCCGCCGGACAGCGTGACGCGAGCTCAGGTCCACGGATGGAGGGGGCGCCCGCGGGTGGCTGCTCGGGGAGCGCAGCCCAGGACCCGACACGGTGCCCATCCGTGCACCCGGGCCCTCGTGGAGAAGCACTGTGACTTGCATGGGTACTGACTAATTCCTTTTACCCCTCCTTAAAAGGCAGGACACCCAGAATTGTAAAGGACACCCTCCCAGAATGCCCAAAGAAAATACCCGAAACCAAGCCCCTGGGAGTAGGCCCTGTAATGGTGCATTTAAAAACCACAGCCAGCCCTCTGTCACCAGCGCAAGGGCTTTATAGACTCTAGCTCCTTTATCCCCACAACAGTCCTTGGGGGTAAGTACTCTAGGCACCTCCACTTTACAGACAAGGAAACTAAGGCCCAGAGGCATCACCAGCAAGCAGCAGAAGGGCCAGGATCAAAAACAGCTTTTTGAGGGTGCCTGGGTGGCTCAGTGGGTTAAAGCCTCTGCTTTCGGCTTGGGTCATGATCCCAGGGTCCTGGGATCGAGCCCCACATCTGGCTCTCTGCTCAGCAGGGAGGCTGCTTCCCCCCCTCTCTCTGCCTGCTTGTGATCTCTGTCTGTCAAATAAATAAAATCTTTTAAAAAACAAACAAACAAACAAACAGCTTTTCCAGTTTCCTCACAGGTCTCTTGTACTGTCCAGGACTTCGGGGACCCAGACCCAGCTTGCCCTGTGGCCTCGTGCAGATCAGTGCATGTCTCTGTTCCCCATTTTCTCATCTCTAACATGGGAATAAAGATATTTTCCCTGCTTAAGTCAAAGCTAATCCAAATTTAGGGAAGAGAAAAAGAAAGGAAATTAGCATCCACTAATCACCTACTTTGTGTCAAAGCAGTCACACTGGTTCTCACATAATGGCTTCTAATTCTGCAAGAAAGATAAGGAACCTAAGCAGAAAGTCACTTGTCAAAGATCTCAGAGCCACAAGAGTCTGGATTCAAAAGAGGTCTACCTGGTTTCAAAACTTCCGGTTTTTATGTTTTCTGCTCATTTGGTTTTATTTACCAAAATGTTATGGGTACAAGAACCAATTAGGGGCACGTGGGTGGCTCAGTCGTTAAGCGTCTGCCTTCAGCTCAGGTCATGATCCCGGGGTCCTGGGATCGAGCCCCACATCGGGCTCCCTGCTCAGCAGAGAGTCTCCTTCTTCCTCTCTCACTCCTCCTGCTTGTGTTCCCTCTCACTGTGTCTCTGTCAAATAAATAAACAAAATCTTTAAAAAAAAAAAAAAAGAAGAAGAAGAAGAAGAACCCATTAACATTAATAATCCAAGTCTCCTTGGGACTCTACTCTTCTAGAATCCTCATCTGCCCCATGTCCTGCCTTGCCAGCCACAGAAAGGCTGCAGCTTCCAACTTCTGCAGTTGGGACAGGTGCCCACCCTAGCCCAAGATCTCCCGCCTCTGAGTCCTCCGTAGCACCCCCTGCTCTATCCCATATCCGGTCAGGCAATCAGACCCAACCTATTCAGCTTTCAAGGGGCTAAAACCAGAACTGGAGGGTGCCTGGCAAATCTTAAGGCCTGAACGTAGAGTTCCGTGCATTGCAAACCTTACAAAACTCCTCAAGCCCAGTTAGACTCTTCTGAGTCCTCTCTGTGCACAGAGTATCCCGATGCTTCCTGAAACCCAGGTAGACACTTGTCATTCTTGCTGCATACAGGAATGGCACATTCTTTTGCTGAGATCAAAGAGCAAATAGCCTGTGTGCTGGTCTTGTTGGAGCTTCCCCAACCACTGGAAGTTGGCCTCATCCACCCCAAAGGCAGGGTGAGCCTGTTGGGGGCACCCTCTGAAACGCTGCCCAGGACCACTGCTGAAGCAATAACTCTCCAAGGACTCTGCGGGTCACTGGGGGGTGGGGGAGGCAGGGGGGTGGGGAGGCTCCTAGGAAACACATCCAGTGGACACACTTTCCTTGGGACGTGTACCACTTAGAGGAGGAGGGCAAAGGTAAAAAGGACAAAGATGGCCTCATCTCCACCAGATAGACCCACTGAGAAAAAGGGAGACTCGGGGGGCGGGGGGGAGCGGGCTATGGGGGAAGACAGAGTCAGCAAAGTGATGGAGAGAACCAGAAAGAGAACATCTATGACAGCCCAGTGCGTCTCAGAGAATGGACGCCAAGTGACCACATAGGGCATTTGCAGTGTTATGGGCAAAAATAACTATTCAACTCTTTGAAAAGAGAGTCTCTAATTGGACCACAGATGAAGATGGGGGAACAAATGTACTCCAGGTCAGAAGTGATATGGTACTTGACGCCCTGCTGCTCTGTGGTCTGAAGAGTTTTATAACCTCTCTGAGGGTTTACTGAACACCGGGCCACAGGACACACTAGCAACTTTATTTAACTGCATCTTCTCTGCTGCCTTCAGAGCTGCATTCACCTTCCCTTTGTGGATGAGGGCACGATACTCAGGGAAGGTAAGGGCTTGCCAGGGGCCTGGGTCCCCCGCACTACTCCAGAGCTTTTGCAGGACTCGATTTCTCTAGAGGAAAAGGAACGCTGGGCCAGGCAATGGCTGCCTTGAGGAGGGCCCGCGTAGGTCACAGAGATTTTATGCATATAGTTCTTAAGCAGCAGGACCTGTTTTATTTCTAACTCTAAAAGATCCACATTGAGGAAGAAGTGGAGATGCCCTTCACTAGACCAATGGATAAAGAAGATGCGGTCCATAAATACAATAGAATATTATGCAGCCATCAGAAAGGAAGAACACCCACCATTTGCATCAACAGGGAGGGGACTGGAGGAGATGATGCTGAGTGAAGTATGTCAAACAGAGAAAGTCAATTATCATATGGTTTCACTTACTTGTGGACCATAAGGAAAAGTGTGGAGCACCACAGGGAAAGGGAGGGAAAACTGTAGGGGAAGAAATCAGGGAGGGAGAAAAACCAAGAGAGACTCTGGACTCCGGGAAACAAACTGAGGGTTACAGAAGGGAGGGTTTGAGGGGATGGGGAAACTGAGTCATGGGTACTAAGGAGGACGTGTGTGGTGATGAGCACTGGGTGTCGTACACAACTAATGAATCGTTGAACACTACATCACAAAATAATGACGTACTCTAAAAATAAATCAATAAATAAATAATCCAGATTGATAAACAGTCCAGACTTGGACAAATTTCTTGAAATCTGACAATCCCTAAAAAAAGTTCTCTGTCTTTGCCCACTCAAACCATACATTTGAGGACAAGCCCCGTGGGGGCCCAACAGTGCAACGTCAAACCTATGACTTCTCTCCCCCAGCTCCATTAAATTAGTCTTCCTCTTGTGAAATTTTACATTTGCAAATTTGCAGACTTTAAAAATAAAGATGGTTTTCTTCTACACGTGAAATTTCTCAAGTCCAGAGTCTTGCAAATGCCTCTGAGATGCAGTAGGGCTCTCCTGTGAAACTCATGAGCTGTCATAACGCAGACACCATTTCTCTGGCGCTCTTGGGGAGTAGCCAGCTGTTATAAACCATCGCTGTGGTGGGGATAGTATGGTCTTATTTTTATATTTATAGATACATATGCACATAGAAAAGTCTGGAAGGATATATGCTAAAACAATACCTCTGCTTCCTCCATGATGGAGGGATTATGGATGATTTTTACTTCAATTGGTATTTCAAGGTTTTCTACAAATGAACATAGATTATTTATATGCATTTTTAAATTACTATAATAAAGACTATGTAGCCACATAAAAAAGATCAATAATCAAAGGTTAAATGAGACTTCTCCTTCTAACATGATGGACTAACATAGACCAGATTTATCCTCCCACAGTAAACAATTAGAAAAACAGACGAAATATATGAAACAATTATTTTCCGACACTGGACAACAGGCAGCACTGTGAATCCTCTGGGAAAGGAAACGGAAGTAGGACGGCCTGAAGGAATCCTAGCTTTCTGCTTGGAGGCACCTTGAGACCACAGAGTGGGGAAAGGGAACCCCAATCTGGCCGTGTTGTGGTTATGGAGATGGGGGTTCAGAGAAGCTGAGGCAGCCAGAAGTTGCAAGACAGTTCTGGTGGAGAGAGATGTAGGTAGAAAAGCTGCTTCAAATTCTGCCCAGGCATGCCCTTGAGTCTATTGAATACCAAGAGGCTCAGGTGTAGACCTCCCAGGAGGTCAGACGGAGAGCTACCAAGAAACAGTGAGCAGAGCAGGTCCCAGAACTTACACAGCATTTAAGTTCCACCTCGTCAACAAGCAGAGTCTTTGTTGGTAACTCAGGAGCATTCAGTTGGGACTCCTAAAGGTCACGCATATTGTGATGCATATGGAAACCTAGAGCCCTCAGTAAAACAAACAAACAAACAAAGAAGTAGAGTAGGAAGAGTGTTATTTTTAAAACTATTCAACCAAAAGTCACAAAAGTGGGAGAAAGAGAGAACAAAGAGCAAAGGAAATAAATAGAAAACTACTAGCAAAATGGTACACTTAACCCCGGTCATACAGATTACCATGGTAAATGGGCATCATCTAAACACTGAGATCAAAAGGAAGAGAGAGACTGGGCAAAAACAAGACCCAACTACACGCTGCCTCGAAGACATACATTTTCAAATTTAAAGCACAGATAGTTGTGGGGCACCAGGGTGGCTCAGTTGGTTAAGTGGCTGGCTCTTTGTTTCAGCTCAGGTCATGATCTCAGGGTCCTGAGTTAGAGCCAAGTTGGGCTGTGCACCCTGCAGGGAGTCTGCTTCGGGAGTATTTCGCTCCCTCTCCCTTTGCCCCTCCCCCTGCTTGCTCTGTCTGTCTAAAATAAATAAATCTTTTAGGAAAAGTACTTCAAGACATAGGTAGGTGAAAAGTAAAAGGATGGGAAAAGATTTCTATCATGCACAGAATAAGCATAAGGAAATTAAAGGGGCTATGTTAAAATCAGACAAAATAGACATTAGGACAAGAAATGTCACCAGCTGTGAGAGACGGAGAGACATTTCACAATGACAAAACAGTCCATTCATCCAGAAGATATAGCAATCTTAAATGTGAATAACAAAGCTGAAAATACATGAAGCAAAAACTGGGAGAACATAATCACATGTATAGTTGAATAGACTCCTTTCAATAATTGATAGAATAAGTAGATGCAAAAAGTAGAAAACCTGAAAAATACCATCAAAAAACTTGACCTAATTGATATATTTTTAAAAGATTTATTTATTTATTTGGAAGAGAGTGTGCACCAGTGGGAGGGGCAGAGGGAGAGGGAGAATCTCAAGCAGCCTCCATGCTGAATGGGGAGACTGATGCAGGGTTCAATCTCACAACTTTAACTTCATGAACTTGAGATCATGACCTGAGCTGAGTTTGGCACTAAACCAACCGACTGTGCCACTGAGGTGTCCCAGCCTAACTGATATTTACAGAACACTCTACCCAACAATAGCAAATACCCATTCTTTTCAAATGCATAAGAAACTTCCACTGAGATAGATAAATTTTGTACTGGGCCATAAAATAAGCCTCAGTAAGTGTTCTCTTACCACAACAAAATTAAGTTAGAAAGTAATAGTAGAGGCATGCCTGGATGGCTCAGTGGATTAAAGCCACTGCCTTTGGCTCAGGTCATGATCCCAGGATCCTGGGATCAAGCCCTGCATCGGGCTCTCTGCTCAGCAGGGAGCCCTGCTTCCCTTCATCTCTCTGCCTGCCCCTCTGCCTACTTGTGATCTCTGTCAAATAAATAAAATCTTAAAAAGAAAGAAAGAAAGCAATAGTTGAAAGATCCTCAGGAGGGGCACCTGGGTGGCTCAGTGGGTTAAAGCCTCTGCCTTCGGCTCAGGTCGTGATCCCAGGGTCCTAAGATCGAGCCCCGAGTCAGGCTCTCTGCTCAGCAGGGAGCCTGCTTCCTCATCTCTCTCTGCCTGCCTCTCTGTCAACTTGTGCTCTCTGTCTGTCAAATAAATAAATAAAATCTTTAAAAAAAAAAATCCCCAGGAAAGCCCCAAATATATGGAAATTAAAAATCACACATCTAAATTATCCATGAGTCAAAGGAGAACTCACAAGAGAAAAGAAAAATTAGAGAATGTTTTATACTGAATAAAAATGAAAATACAGCCTACCAAAATTTGTGGGTTGCAGTAAAGGGAAAGTTTGGCTTTTAATGCTAAACCAGAAACAACCCAAATCTCTATTAACAGAAAAGAAAAACAAATTGTCATGTACCCATGCAATGGAACAGCACTCAGAAATAAAGAAAACAAACTATAGATTCGTGCAACATCAATGAATCTCAAAAACATTGTGTTGAGTAGCCTTCATTGGAGACTCAGAACTGAAACAGAACGTTTACATGATTTTACTTACATGAAGCTCTTGGAAAGGTATCTATTCCACAGTGACAGAGAGCCTATCACTGGTGGCCTCAGACTTACAGGGAGGGAGACATTTGGGATTAACTAAGAAGATGCACCAGGGAAATTTTGGGGTTGATGGAAATTTCCTCTATCTGGATCATGCCGCAGTTATACAGGTGTAAATACCTGTTGAAACCCATTGACCTATATGCTTAAAATGTATGCTTTTATAGATTGTAAATTATACCTCAATAAAGGTTTGGTTTTCCTTTTTTTTTTTTTTTTTTTTTTTAGCTAGCCTCACTACTTGTAAGACCGTGTGTCATTATCTCACCTCCGGATGTGTTACAGTATGAAGTATACAGTGTCATCTTTGATGTCTAATCAAAACTAGGAAACCCAGGGGCACCTGGGTGGCTCAGGATTAAAGCCTCTGCCTTCAGCTCAGGTCATGATCCCAGGGTCCTGGGATTGAGCCCCACGTCAGACTGTCTGTTCGGCAGGGAGCCTACTTCCCCCTCTCTCTCTCTGCCTGCTTCTCTGCCTACTTGTGATCTCTGTCAAATAAATAAATAAAAATCTTAAAAATATATATATATAGGAAACCCAAATCTGACTAAGTCTTAAGATCTGTGCTGTTCCATGCCATAGCCATTAGCCACATGTAGTTATTTCAAATAAATGAATGAATATTAAATAAAATCTAAAATTCAATTATTCAGCCATGCTGAATAAATTTTAATTGTTTGATGACCCCATTCTCTCTAGTGACAACCATACTGGGTATCGCAGAGAACATTTCCATCATCACTGAAAATTCTATTGGATGGTACCAAGATGTAACATCCAGATTATAGAAAACACAGAGTTTAGAAGAATGAGTTATACCTACAACAGAGAAACAATCAAATCCAGCGTGTGGCTCAGTCTACAAGACAACTGGCCTGGTTGCTTCAATGTGTTGATATCAGAGAAAAACTAAAGAGGGAAAGGGAAAGAGACTGTTCTAGAGCAAGAGTAACCAAAGAAGACTTAACCAGATCCAATGAGCTAACCTTGACTAGATCCTGGCTTGAAAAAAAAGACAGCTATTAAAAAAAAAGTAAAAGGAAATAAGTAAAAGGCATTGAGGGAACAGTCGGAAAAAATTGAATATGAACCAGACATCAGACAACATTAGGGAATTACTGTTTGATTTTTGGGGGTGTAATATTGGTATTGTGATTATGTTGGCCGTCACAATTTTTAGGAACTTCACAATGAAGTATTTAGAAGTGTTGTGACATCTCCAGTTTACTTTCTGAAAGATGAGCAAAACTAAACATGCCCACAAATATAGAGGATGCAAAATATAATATTAACAATGGTTTAATGTAACCGGTGTACGTACAAATAATTATACTATTCTTTCAGCTTTTCTGTATATTTGAAATTTTTATAAGTTGGGAAAAGAAGTGGGAAAAAATTCTACACCCCTTCCATCACTACCATAGTGTAAAATCATGCTTCCATGGACAAGGTTCTGTAGGGCAGACGAATACTGTTGGTGTATGTCTGTGTGATTTTTCTGATTGTGGCTTTATCATTATTACTTTGTGAGGAAATGGAGAAAGGGAAGCATCCATTCAAACTTCCTAAACTGAGCGACTCCCACAGACTGCTGCTTTTCCTGGCAGCTGGCCATTTTGTCAGGCTGGCGCTTGTGGTCCCATGGGGGGCCTGGCAGGGGTGGGGTGGGGTGGCATGCTGCAGGCAGGTCTGAGAAGCTAGTTGACAGACCAGCTGCCTACTCCATGGCCACTGTCCGGAGGGGCCAACCAGCTGGAGACTCAACCTCCTCTAAATTCGGGTTCACGTCTGGGTCCCTCTCGCAATGCACGTTGCTGGGTTTGAGACCCTCGGGCTCTGTTTCTGGACCTGGACCCCAGAAAAGAGAGCTGGGCAATTTGCACAAAGCAAGGATGGCACCTAGTGGTTGTTTTTATACTGATGTTGTCCTTCTAAGCTGAGAACGTACCAGGGCAACCGGACAAGGCCTGGTGAGGATGGGAGAAAATGCAATGCTCTGGTTCTAAATGCACTCGCTGGGCTCAGCAGAGTCAAGCCAGGGCAATAAGCAACACACATGTGCACCATGTGTTGGGAAAATTTTGCCATAGGCTCTCTGGTCATCAAAACTCATTTTGGTTTCTTAAAAGTGGATAGTCTCCCACACTTCACTGATCAAGGATCTCAGGCCTAAGGTGTTCACATTGGAAGTTTCTAGAACGCACCTAATAAGCATCTATTTGCTGCTCGCTTTCGTTGTTCTTGCTTCCTAAAAGACCTTCCCTCAGGCCACGGTCAGTGTAGTAAAGTCTGATTCTGATTCCTGATTGGGAAAAGTTTGTCGCCCCCTTTTCATGACTTCCACGGCACCTCTCTTATGAAAGGAAATGACTCTTACTTTATTCTACTTGTTTTCTAGTTAGTTTTTCCATAGTCTCTCCCTACTCATCCCTGCCCCCAAATTTTAAGTGCGGGAAGCAGCAATCCCAGGGAACTTCAACGCCACTAAACATCCATCTGGGGAAGAAGAGAGACCAAAAAACCAAACAAAAACAAAAAAACCCTTCCCATTGAAGACACTCACCTGTGCAGAAGCCCAGTCCCTCCCTAGCCTATTGGAGTCCTAAACAAACACACAAAGTCATACAATCCTGAGGAATGGCCTAGCAAATATTTTGTGCAAGAATCTTGTTTACTTTGCCCAAACTGGGATGTTCAGCCACACCCACTCCTTAAGGAGCAATTAGGTCATTTCTTCCAATGCAATGACCCTAGCCTGAGGAGGTAGAAGCAAGAACCACCATTTCCCAATTTTAAAAATTCACAATCATCATGTGATATTCCTATCAAATGGGAAAAATAAATTTTAATGTTAGAATCTTTCAAAATGAAATCAGTTCTCCTAATGTACTGGTCTATTCCAAGCCCCACCAGCTGGTCCTGATGCAGTTTGAAGGAATGAGGCAGTTCTATCTTACTAACTTGGAAAGTCCTCCAAGATACGCTGGCTAGGAAGAGTGAGTTCAAGTTGCAGAATACAGTATGATTCCATTTACATGAGAAAAGAAGAAACTATTTATTTCCTAAGAGCACACCTGAATGTACCCAAAAGCATAGGAAAAGACTTGGGTGCCCTAGGTGGCTCAGTGTAACCCACTGAGGTAAGCAACTGACTCTTGGTTTCAGCTCAGGTCATGATCTCAGGGTCATGAGATCAAGGCCCGACTGGACTCTGCGCTCACTGGGGAGCCTGCTCCAGATTCTCTTCCTCTGCCCCTCCCCCTGCTTGTGTGCCCCTTCGCCCACTGGTGCGTGCTCACGCTCTCTCTCACTCTAAAATAAATACATTGTTTAAAAAAAAAAACTTGGAGGAACTCAAGCTTCTTTTAACCTAAAATAACCACACTCCCCTCTGCACGTAACCATTGCAAGTGGTGACAGAGGGAGCCAAGGTGGTGGGCCCGTTTAGTTTAGCCTTATACCTAATGTTTTCATCCTTTCTTATAAGAATGTATTTGTGTTACTTGTCGAATTAAGATTTATTTTTTAATGAGGTGCCTAGAGTCATCAAACTCAAAGGCTGGAGGGAGAACAGTGGTTGCCAGAGGCTACGGGGAAGGGGAGATGAGTCCGTGTTGAATGCGTGAAGAGTGGCAATTTGAGAAGATGAAATGGTTCTGGAGACCGATGGCCACGGTGATCGTCGCGCAGTTGTGAATATACTTCCTGACACCGTACTGTGTACTTAAATGGTTCAAGTGGTAAATTTCATACTCTGTATATCCAACCACAACTTAAAACTTGTTAAATATATTTTTTAAATGCTTAAACTCTCATGAGCAAGACAACAGCTCAGCTCACAATGAACCTGGCTTTGGGCAGAAGACTGCCCCCCGCACCTGCCTTAACTGAGGTGGGCTCCTCGAAGGCACCCATATGGCGCTGGGTGGTTGGATGTGACCCGGCAATCCTGACCGGCTCAGGCTCCCTACGGAAAACAGGGGCACACTCCGAGAGTATCTGAAGAGTTTCATCACGGGGCTGCTTACAATGGTGTGGCCCGAGTTAGGAGAAATTGGCCGGGGAGGGGGAGGCATTCTAAGACAAGGCAAAGAAAGCAAATCGAACTTTAAACTGCAGTCAGCAGAGGAGCAAAGAAAGGTGACTGTCACCGGCCTCTGGGTAGAGCTAAGCCCTTGCTACCCCAGAGCGAGGTGAGGAGCTCGCCAGCCCCAGGCAAATCAACATCGCCCTCCTGGCCCAGACGCCCATCACCGATGCCAACCAGCTGCCCGCCCAGGAGCCAGGCTGATGTGATGTGTAAAACTCAGCCTCCCAGGGCACAGAGCAGATGGAGAAAGCCGGAGAGTGGAGCTGGGGAGGCAGAGAATATCCAGCTCTCCTGAGGGTCATCAGTGCCTGGATTGTAACATCACAACGTGGGCCCTGTCAGGCAGCCAAACGACGGAGAGACTCTGAGGCAGCAGAGGGCGGCACGTAAGGGACCTCACGAAGACGCTGGCGGTTCTTGCCCCTGCCACCTGCAGTCCCTCCCCGAGGTCCAGCTGGCTCGGCCTGTGTGCAGAGATGCCTTGGACTTTTAATACACCTGTTTCGCTTAAGCTGCCTCCGGTTAAATTTTTGTTTCTTACAACCAAAGAATCCTTCCTTAATAATATGGAAGAATGAAAAGGTAAACAAAGATTTAGGAAATATGTAGGAATAAAAATACCAAAAATAAAATAAAATTAACTGTAAAGCTACAATAGTTCAAACTATTGAGTCCCGACCCAAGAGAGGGGAGTGGACTGAGCGGATGGCACTGAGACAGACTGACGGCTGGAGCACGGGTCTACGGGAGAGAGTGTTAGTGCGTTCGGGCTGCTGTAGCAAACTACCACAGACTGGGGGGGCTTAGATGACAAATGACACTCACGGTTCTGAAGGCTGGAAGTCCGTGATGAAGGTGCCGGCAGATCTGGTGCGTGCTGAGGACCCGCTTCCCGGCCTGCGAGTGGCCGTCCTCCGTGTGTCCTCACATGGAGAAAGCAGAGAGAGGGAGCAAGCTCTCTCGGGTCTTCTCTATAAAGGCACTAATCCCACCACAAGGGCTTCACTTTCCTGACTTGATTAGCTCCCAAAGGCCCCACCTCCAAATACCATCACATCAGGAATTAGGGTTTCGACACAGGAATTTCAGGACAAAAATTCAGTCCGTAGGAGACAGTATTCAACAGTGTAGGGAAAACTGATGTGTGTAGGGGGAAAACTAAATTAGAGCCTCATCTCACAGATACACTGAAAAGAATTCCAAATGGATTACCTGCAAAAACACATTTTACATAGCAACCTAACATATCTATGCCCCTGAACAATTACTCTCAACTACATGCAATGTATTGATAGATTTTATAGTAATTATTTTTTCTACTTTGAAAAGGGATAGTTGCAACCAACTTTATTTCCACAAGCATGAAAAATCACAACCAGTGCCTAGAGAGGTAAATGTGAGGGCGGTGGGGGAGATATAAAAGGACTAAAACAGGGGCGCCTGGGTGGCTCAGTGGGTTAAGCCGCTGCCTTTGGCTCAGGTCATGATCTCAGGGTCCTGGGATCGAGCCCCAGCATTGGGCTCTCTGCTCAGCTCTCTGCGTACTTGTGATCTCTGTCAAATAATCTTTAAATACAAATAATCTTTAAAATACATATATACATATATATATATATATGTATATATGAAAGAAAGGAGAAAGGATTCATTTTACTTTTCACCTGTGGAAGTGGGGAGGGATGTGTTCACCCATAAGGCTATGTGAATTTCTTGAAAATGCCAGACACAAAAAGGAAGTTGCCTTAGAACTCGCACCCCATCTTCCCCTCTGTTAGAAAAATGTCTGACAATTGTTCTGAAAACTAGCCCCTCACCAAGTCCCGTGCCTTGGTGTTTGGTGTTCAGTGTCGCCCAGACACTGTTCCATTTGCTTCTCATGGCATTCTTGTCACAGACAGCATGGTTGTTACCCTTCTGCCACACACCAAAAAAAATAATAATAATAATAATAACGTAGATTTATCACTGCGTCCTGCAGTGGGGGCCCAGAACTGAAGCTTCTGGCCCTAAATTGGGCCCCTCCCCAGCATAGCAACTGTTTCCCTCTTTCATTTCCTGGACCTGACCCTATGACAAATTTCACCAACTGACTTTGCCAGTTGCACAACAATATAAATGTAACGAATGCCACAGAACCGTACACTTCAAATCTGTTAAAATGCTGCATTTTATTATATTTTACCACAATAAAAGAAAAGGGGGAGAGCCACATTTTTGCTAGCTTAAATATAATGAACAAGGTCAAAGTTGGGCTGCAAATGGCAAGTTTCTTTCTTAGGTGTAACCGTGTGGTGATGGTACCCATGGTCAGGAGAAAGCTGTCCCCTAAATAATTAGAATACCCTAACCAGCTGCCCTAAGTGGGTGTCTGAGGAGACCCCAAACACCAGTACTGCAACCACAGTGACTGTCTGTTAAAAGAAGGACTAATATTAAGCGAGAGGACCCAGAGCGACATAAAAGGAAGCCAAGTGGGGCGCCTGGGTGGCTCAGTAGGTTAAAGCCTCTGCCTTCGGCTCAGGTCATGATCCCAGTGTCCTGGGAGCCCCGGCATTGGGCTCTCTGCTCAGCGGGGATCCTGCTTCCCTTCCTCTCTCTGCCTGCCTGTCTACTTGAGATCTCTGTCAAATAAATAAATAAAATCATTTAAAAAAAGAAAAAAAAAGGAAGCCAAGATCTCAACGCTGCCCATAACACCAATCGATAAGACCATCCAATTCATTTCTCTTATTCCAATTCCACCCTCTGGTGCAAAGACAGCCTTCCAGTTATAAAGGCAGCTTCCTCTGCGGCGCTGTGGCTTCCCTGTGCAGGAAGAAGACATGTCACCACCCAGCAAGAACACTCCGCTCCGCTGGAGATGCTGTCTTCTCATGGTAAATACACCAGATACCAATTTTTCTTAGAAGGCTGGTTAATGATTTCACTCTATGAAACTGCATCGACTCCAAGGACAAAGATAAAACATTCTGAACCTGCGAAGCTTTGGCCCAGTTTCAGAGCATCGTGACCACACCGGGCCAGCTAAGGCAGCAGCCAGGTGGCTTCAGACTTCAGGGACCACACTGGCACACCACCATGCCCCTTCCCTTCCTTCTAACTAAGAAACACCCATGGTGGGGCCACAGTAGAACGGAATGCTTTCACACCTACTTATCCCATCAGGAAATCCTTTACCTTCAGCAGGTAGAATATTTCCTCCCTGTTTGAGCCTCTTACTACCTGCAAACAATATGCCAGGCAATTTTTGAAGTGGTGATTTTCAACTTCCAGGTTTAAGGTTTTTTTGTTTTGTTTTGTTTTTGTCAGAGAGAGAAAGGAGAGCACACAGAGAGAGTAGACTCCCCACCCAACAGGGACCCCGATGCAGGACTTGATCCCAGGACCCTGGGATCATGACCTGAGCCAAAGACAATTAACCGACTGAGCCGGCCAGGCAACTCAACTTTTGGGTTTTCATTTGAACTTCCTCACCATAAGTGCATTTATAATCGCCCTGTTCATCTCTGAATGACCTTACTAAAAATTATCCACATATTTATGACAATCTGATCAGAGTACTGCCAAGTACAGCCCACCTGGTTTTCTCACAGCAAGGCAGCCAGCACTGTACAGAAGAGTGAACCGCCCCCTGCCCTGGGGCTCTGCCAGACTGTGTTCTGATCTGAATGACGCCTCACTGCTGTGGCCTCTCGTTCTGCATCCTCTGATGCAGTATACAATTTGGACACATAATGGGTTGACACAAGGGACGGTGCTGAGGGGCCATAAAGGTGAAGACCACAACATCAGATTAAAGAAACAGATCGTATGCCCAAGTTACCTTCAAAGAAGGGATCAACGAATGGTCATTTATGAAGGGCGGACATCACATCCCCTGCAGCCCGGGAGGGCTGACCAGGAACATCACTTACAGTTTAAAGAAATCAGGGCTGAGGGTTGTCATGAATTCAGATTTGAAGAGAATGAAGAGTAAATGAACGCCAAGCCTTCCTACCTCACGGACACGCTCTCTTGGACGTGTCTCTCGCGGCTTCTCTTCTCCAGTGCTGGGGCACCAGGCCCGGGTGCTCTGCCTCTGTGCCTTCACTCCACGGGAAGCTCAGTTTTGTGGCTTTACTGTCACATACATGTCAATACTAAATATCTGCCTCCCTCTCAACCTTTCCCCAAGTCAAATCAGGTATGTATACACATTCCCAACTTGGTATCTATAATTCAGCATGTCTGAAACTCAATTCCTCAATTTTCTAAAATCTGTTCCGCCCACAGCATCATCCAGGTGCTCTATAAACAAAACAAAAAACATCTGATAGAGATGTTTGATAGTCTTATTGGAATGGGAATCCTCTGCCTCTCTCATACCTCATAGGAAATCCCATTAGCTCTAACTTTAAAACAATCCCAGAAACCAACCGAACTCCATGACCATCACCCTGACCTAAGTCACCATCATCTCTCGTTTGGATTACGGCAAAAGCATCCTACTGGCTCCTGCCTGTTAGGATGCAGTTCTTCGATTTCTCAACAGAACACCAGGGTGATCAAAGAAGCCAGAGCATAGAGCACTCCTCTGCTCAAACGCTACAACTGTGTTTCACGAGAGCATGAGCATGAGAGCATGGCTAGTCCCTACAGTGGCCTGAAAGGCCTTATGCAACCTGATTGCTCATTATCTCTGCTAACCTCTTGATGCACTCTTTCTCCCTCTGTTCGTTTCACTGACCTCTCTCTACAACACAATCACTGGCATGTGCTAGCCACAGGGCCTTTGCTGTTTTCCTCACTCCGAACACTCTTCCCCAGATATGCACTTGCTAATTCACTCATCCCTCCCTATGATCAAATCTCACCATCTCAATAAACTCTAATCTGACGTGTACTTAATTCTGCAACCTACATCCCCCCACACAGACTACCCATTTCCGTACTCCACTCCCCAACCCCAAGTTACCACCCTCTAACATACTACACAGAATCTACTTACTCTTTAGATATTGTTTTTGCATATATCTCTCTGGTAGAATGTCAGCTCCTCGGGACAAAATTGTGACATATACACCAAGCAACTACAAAATCCCTGGTCGAGTTGGCAATCAGTCAATATTTGTTAAATGAATGAAATGTAAAATGGCTAACTTCTGCAGGAAACAGCCTTATATAGCATCAATATACCTACCCAGTGTACTCACTACCAAGATCCTGTTTCTGACCCTCAAGCACCCCTGTGCACTAAAACTTCAGAAGTCCCAAACCTAAAAGCTTGACATTTACTTATGTCAAAACATATTTATACTCCATATATATTCACCTATACCCATACCATTACCTATTTAGTATTCTTGCTAAAAAAAAAAAAAAAAAAAAAAAAATTTAAGCCAAAATCTAATCATAACAGACAAATCCAGACTGTAAAACATTCTCCAACACAGCTTAATTTACATGGAATCATTTAAACATCAAAATCATCACACACACACACACACACACACACTTAAGAGAATCCTGGATTAACAGATCAAGAACACAACCAAATACAATATATAACCCTTGATGTTGATAGAAGGTTAACTTCTCAAAACAAAAGGTTGGAAAGAAAAATTAATCTCAGAAAAGATGACCCCACCCACAAAGAATGTTGCCTGGATTAGGAGTGGGAAATATAGTGAAAAATACCCTGAAACCAGGAATGTCTTTGGAACAAGCCATTAAGCCCTGGGTTAGTCTAACCCAAAAAATAATGAGTAAGCCATGACTACACACTGCAGTCCGTGGCTCCCTCATGAGAGTCGGGAAGTGAGACGCAGGCGAGGCAGAACCCAGGGGATGAGCGCTCTCGGCCTGGCCCCGGTGACACCACTGCAGCCTGGGCCAGCGGAAGCACCATCCAGCCACACGGGGCTGCATCTAAACTCAAAGTTCCTGGTTCTTTCACTGCTTTGCAAATTCTAGGCTTTCCAACAAACCCTGAGAGCAATTTTTAACCTTTTAATGCTAGTGGAGTAAGATCACTTTGACGCATGCACACGAGCCCAAACATGGCTATGCTCCTCTACATATACCACAAGACGAGCACTGGGTAAAGATGAATATTTATTCACTTTACAAAGAGAATGGTATTAAATTGCCATAAACAGTTCCATTTATAGACAAATATAACTGTACATTACACCAGTAACGGCTCAAACTTGTCTTCCCAAGATGCTTGTGTGGCTCCAGCTCTGTGAGCTGAGCACAGATCTCTGTTCTGCCATTAAGCTTAAAAAGTCCCTCAGAGATAATGGTTTTGTGTTTTACATATTCACAGGTGGTAAAAATAAACCCATCTCCCCAGCCCTCCCTTAGAGTTGAGCTTCCATCTGCATGTTCCCTAGAGAGCACTAAACCAATACTGGCTCATTCTTTTAATTTAAAAAAAAAAAAATTACTGATAATTTGAAAAGGCTTTTGTAGCACACCAAAATACTTATTTATACATACATAAAAAGTCTCGAGTCAGATTTATTATTTTAAAGGTAAACAGATACCCTAACACTGCCAAGAGTGGGTAATGAAAAGGAAGGAAAACATTAAATTACTGAATTATAAAAATATTTTCTTTGGAAAAAAATTCCAACAAGGTTATCATTAATATCTAAAACCAAAGAGAAAAAATAAACAGTTGTTCTTTGATCCATTAGTAATTTAAATAAAAATGAAAACCTCTTCAAAAGCAGCTATAACTGAATTTTTTAAAAAGTTGCAGATAATGAGTACTTCTAAATCTATACACTGATGATTCTTTACAGGCAACTTGCAGTCAAGAAAAATCCTTAATATGGCTAATTCTTTAGTTTTTTAATTACCATAATTTTTTGTGTGTTTTAAAAAAATATTCCACATGACAGCTTAAAAAATAAGTGGCTGTTTGGGGGAAGCACTCCAAATAGTCAACCTGACTCAAATCAGATCACCACCAGTAACAGACAAGCTAGGGATACTGGTATTTAAGTTTTTAAATCCCAACCGTTTTTACTCTCCATCTTTAGTTACCCCTTCATATCTTATGAAAATGTACCAAATTAAAAACGGTTTTTACTAGTGCCGCTTCGTGTCTGGATCTGATGAAAGATACCAACCTGAGATAAGAGCTGACTCCTTCACAAAGTCCAGGTCTTGAAACCCTACATGGTAAATGTCTGTGTCTTCACTTACATCAATTCTTGCTATAACCAACCATACTGGGATATTATATTATAAAAATATACCATATATCAGACACTTATGTCAGTACATTGCAGAAAATGTGTCTATTTGCTGTGTAAAGTTTATTAACATTTGAAGGAAACACTCTTATTTACACAGTGAAGTCTGGGGTGCTCAGGACAGCGAGATGGCATGGGAACCACCACGAGGAATCTGGAAATGTGCAACGGTCCTTGGCGCCTGTCCCCGAGACAACCCTTCCCAGGAGAACTCGGCAGCACTGGGGAAGGTGCGCCAGAGGTGACAGCTCCATCAGCTTGTTCTCCGTCCTCATTCTTCTTCACTTTCATTTTCAGGATCTAAGTCAGAATCTCCATTTAATTCTTTCTCACTGGCCACATCCCTGTCCTCCTCCCCGTTCTCCTCATCTTTCTCTTCGGCATCTTCCTCTTCCTCTTCGTTCTCTTCATCAACATCCTCGTCTTTTTCACTTTCTTTCTCTTCCTCATCTTCATCCCAGTTATCCTGGTACGAACAGAGGAAGCACGGAAAGCACTCATTAAGGACTCATTTGTAAGAGTGCAAGGGCATAAAGGCAGATTTATGCACCAGGAAACAAGGTACTCACATCAGAGTCCTTCTCTGCAATTTCATCATCTGACTCCTCTTCAGAAGATTCTGCAAGGGGAAAATCCCAGCCTTAAGTTTGTAATCAACAAGCAGAGGGCAGAGCTCTAACAACTAAACAGATTCCTGAATTTACTTTTAGAAATACTGCATTCAGCTATCATCCACCTAAGCAGTAACATTAATATTCTTATCCACATAAAAGTTCATTTATTATGTTCTTCCATCAAGATCTCACTGATAAGACAAAGTACCAAAAACCTAACAAAATCCATCTTAAAAAAACTAAGCCGATGTGGAGAAAAGGGAACCCTTGTGGTAATGTTCGTAGAAATATAAGTTGGCCAATCACTATTGCAAACAGTACGAATGCTCCCCAAGAAATTACAAAGAAAGCTACCAGATGTTCCACCAATTCCACTACTGGGTGTATGTCAAAGGAAACAAAATCAGGATCTCAAAGGGATACACGCACCCCATGTCCACTGCAGTATCACTTACAACAGCCAAGACATGGGAACAACTTAAAAGTCCACCAACAGACTGGACGGATGGTTAAAGAAAATGGGATAACTACATTCAGCCATTAAATTCCATTCAGCTATTAAAAAAAGCAAATCCTCCCATCTGTGACAACACGGACTGGCCTTGAGGGCAGGTGTGTAAGTCTGACAGAGAACAGTAAGTACTGCATGATCGTATGCAGATGTGCAACCTAAAAACAACAAACCAACAGACAGGTTGCAAGAGGTGTGCTGAGTAGGGGAAATGATGAAAAATCAAAAGATACAAACTCCCAATTGTAAGAGCAGTCAGTCTTGGGAATTTAACGTACTTAACAATATCATACTATATATCTGAAAGCTGTTAAGAGATGCGCGCGTGGGTGGCTCAGTGGGTTAAGCCTCTGCCTTTGGCTCAGGTCATGGTCTCAGGGTCCTGGGATTGAGCCCCAACATCGGGCTCTGTGCTCAACAGGGAGCCTGCTTCCCACCCCCACTCTCTGCTGCTCTGCCTACTTGTGATCTCTGTCAAAAAAAATAAATAAAATCTTAAAAAAAAAAAAGAAAAGAATCCTCTGAAAGCTGTTAAGAGAGTAAAAGAATTTCTCTGAGCAACTTTGTGTGGTGATGGCCATTAATTAAACATATACTGGTGATCAGTTCACAATATATATATATATAGATCATCAAATCGTTAAGTTGTACACCTAAAAAAATGTTGTATGTAATTATAACCCAAATTATATCTCAGTAAAACTGGAAAACAGAGGTCTAAGTAATAACCTAGGCATGCTTTTACGTCCTTCAATAAAAGTTTTATTTCATTTTTTAGATATTAGGTATATATCTAGGTACTTCATAGCTTTGACTGCTGGTGTGAATGAAATCTTTTTTTCCTAATACATTTTCTGACCAGGACACACATCAATAGACACACAATACATTACTGAGACAATAATGCTATTGATTCCTTTCTGCTGATCTTGGTGTCCAGTAAACTTACTTACGTCCTATCTCATTAACTGTAGATTCTCCTACATTTTCTAAGTTGAAAAGGATAACAACTGCCACAGCCAAGGTTCTAGAATTCACTTCTTTCATATAATACTAGGCAGGCTATCCAGAAGCAATAAAAGGTACATTACTGTCTAGTTGCTGACTTTATGGGAATGCTTCTCAACTTTTGTCTGATGAGATTAAGGAAACTCCTTTAAAATTTGTAGGTTACTCATATTATCAATAATGAGATACAGACTGAATTTTACTGAATTCTTTTTCTGCATCTATTAATATATATTGTTCTATGTTAATCTGTTTATGGTAATTAAACAGATTTCTTGATGCTAAATCACCTTACAATCTTTAAATAAATTCTACTTTAAATAAATTCTACTTATCCTACTTAAGTACTTCTGTAGTATTAACTTGCTACTCAGGATATTTAAAGACATTCTAAAATGACATTCTTAACTGTCCTTATCTGGTTTCGACTCATAAAATGCCTGAACTGTTGTATATGACAAAACTGACTTGTTCCTTGAAAGACTGATGTAATTCACCTATAAAAACTCTCTGCCTGGTATCTCTGAGCAAAGGTTTTGATTAAATCAATTCAAAGCCACCGGCTTATTCAAAGTTTGTATTTCTGTTTTTTTTTTTTTAAATTAAAGATTTTATTTATTTATTTGACAGAGAGCAAGCATGAGCAGGGAGAAGGGCAGAGGGAGAGGGAGAAGCCAGGCTCCCCACTGAGCAGAGAGACTGATGCCAGGGCTCAGTCCCAGGACCCCTGGGATCAGGACCTGAGCCAAAGGCAGATGCGTTTAACCAACTGAGCCACCCAGGTGCCCCTCTAAGTCTTTTGGTCAATCATGTTTCCTAAGAGATTATCTCTTATTATCTAGGGTTTTACTGTGCAATTAAAAAAGTTTGTTCATAGTGCTCTCCTACTTAAATCTCTTCCATACCTAGTGCCCTTTCTCATTTAACTGCACGGTATTTGCACCTTCTCTTTTCTTACTGGATCGTATTTTTGCCACAGGCTTGTCCACTTTAATAGAAAATCTGATGTGCCATAGTATGACCTCAGTCATGTTCTACAAAATAAGGTAACAGAACTCAATGTTAAAAAATGAATATTCCAATTCTAGATCTTCAGAAACCTCAAGCCTTACCTTCCTCGTACACCAATTTTGCCTTTTGTGCAGGACAAGTCATTCCCTTTGTTTTTTCAGATGCTGTAACCTGAAACATAACCAAGTATTTTCATGAAGCTGAGTACAAGGTCATCTCAAGTATGTAGCCACTGCTACGCTACACCTTCCCCAACAGTAAACTTGTCCTCAACCAGTATGATGGATGACCTCAATACAACACAGATCAAATACAGGGCAAAAAACAAACTTGTCAAATGCAAGAATATAGTTACTCTGTAAAAGCTGAAAACCTTTTAAGGTGATCAGAACTTGTTTCCAAAACTGCAACAATAGCCTATATTAAGTTATAATATATATAAGTTATTATATATATATATGTTTTAATATATGTAAGTTATAAATATCCTGTAACTTGCTATTCATAGTAGCACAGCCATCCTAACTGTAATAACAACTGAAACAGGACAGTGAGAACCTTTGAGGAAAAGCTGAATCACAAGGAAGTTTACTTCCAGTTAAAGACTGGACCCTGATTTATCAATTTCTTGCTGAAACATGGGGCTTTCGCTGTTCAGGTAAACAATCCTTATTCCTCTCTATTCCTATCACATCCAAAGCTTAGCACAAAACAATCTTGATTTACTCACTTGAGTGATTAGAAGAATAAGCTTTCCATGAAGGTGGGAGAGTTTCTGAAAGGTTTTTACTCTGCTTTCCATTAACTGATACAGTGTTCCCAGCTGGGGTACCAGATCAGGCAACTAGGGGGGAATAAGATTATCACACTATCATGACAAAGTACAGACAACAGACATATATACAAAGTACAGACAACAGACATACAAATCATGCTCAGATACAACCAAGTATCTAGCCACCACACCACAAACATCTGCTTACACCTCCTGTGGCAGTGGCTGCTTGGGACACACCCCAGTAACATCTTCAAAACTTTCACAAGCTGACCTTTAATGTCCTAATGGCAAAAAATTGTGTGCTTTTTAAAATAATGATACAGGCAGGAGGAAGAGGCTTGGGTGGCTCAGTCAGTTAAGCATCTGACTCTTGATCTCAGCTCAGGTCTTGATCTCAGGGTAGAGAGTTCAAGCCCTGAACCTACTTAAAAAAGTAAATAATAAAAAAAAAAATTAAATTAAATATTGAGAGGTCAATGTAAATTGAAACACTAAATAAAAAATACCATCACCACCTATCTCCGGGCTAAAGAGGGTTTCTTCTGAAACTTACTCTTTGATAGTATCACATGATCTACCTCTACCATAAGCAAGCTAAAGAGAGCTTTGCACAGCTTCCAGAGACCAGAAAACAGAGCGACAGAGTACAAAGCTGACCATACAGTATTTCAAACATATATCCTGTTAAAGAACTCTCTGAACAATACTTAAGGAAGTAAAGCCTGAAATCTGTCCCTCCAGGGGGACAAAAAAAGAACCCCACTCTTTGCCCTTTAAGTAGCCTTACTTGCCCTCTGACTGCTGACAACTTAGCATAAATAAGAGTTTCATTCAAATGTTAAACTTTAAACAGCAAACACACAAAAATGCATAAAACAAAGTTTAAGGTGATCACATATCAATTGCCATCATCTCATTTTTTATCTGTCCATATTCACACAGTAAGCTCCAGGAACAGGGGGACCACAGTATCTTGTCCATTCCTTAAGCCCTGTGCCTAGCAGTCCCTCAGCTTGGAGAAGGTAAGGACACCTGATAAGGAGGAGGAACCAAAGGAAGATGACCAAAAGAAGATGAAGGAAAAAGCACTGCTCTCTGAGAAGAGAATTCCCACAGGCCATGGAGTCCTCTCCACACCATCCTTCTTTGGTCTACTGTGCCATGACTGTGAACTTTACACAACTGCTACCCCAGCAGTTCACCCTTGGCTCCAGAAGGGATTTCTCTACAAGGCCTTCTAGGGCTCTTTTCACTTCTAAGCAAATGAATGAGGTTATAAAATAAGTGCTATCCTGTTCACCCCAAGTCCTGATGCTTGTGGGAATCTTCTAGTGCCCATCGCCCACCACTCAGCCATTCCACTTACCACTGCCCTCAATTGATCCCAAGATTCCAAACTTAGGAAACCCCACAGCCACTCTTAGTGTCTTATACCTCCTCTCATTCTAACATCCTAGCAGAGTTCCCCCAGACACAGAAAGAACAAACTGCTGGCCTCAAAACAGGTTATCCACTTGTTTCCCTTATTTCAAACTACTGAAGGCAAAATGAGCCTGAGACAGAACAAGGGACAGCAAGCAGGCAGAGCTGGGTGAAAATGTGTTAAGAAAGAAGAGCAATTATGAATTTTCTTCAACTATCCATTATAACCTTTTAAAAAAATCTATTAAAAGGTGCTAGGTATTAAAATTAAAGAAAAAGAAAAAAGGGAACTGTGTAATTTTATTTCTAACTTAAAATGTAACTGATTTAATGAGCAAAGAACCCAATTCATATTATGAAATGTATGTAAATATGTGTATTATAAAATTTATGTTTTCTGGTATTGATTAAAATTTGATGTTTCCTCTCTTCCATTTGTAATAGAGCTGACAGCAGCCCCATAAAATGACAACCATTTAATATTTAATTTCATTTTTACCACAAGCTATCTTCTACTGTCCTGGGACAAGGCAGAACAATGGAAAGGCACATATATTGTAAAAATAATTTTGCTAAACAGGTTATACACATAAAAAAACACCTAAAGGCTAACATGACGGTATGTTACTTTTCTCCTTTCTTTATTTCTCAAAGTTCTCTATAAAATGTGTATTACTTTTAAAATCCAGGGCAAAAAAAGGGCCAGTTTTCAATAGGCAACGATGATATTATTACACTGCACCTGGGGTAAAATAAAGTCTTTAAAAGCGAGCAACTGATGGTTGAAGGTTGAAGGGCAGGTGGAAGGAGAATGGTTCATTAACACATCAGTTCATAATCCTTATTAAAGCCAAACTATTCAGCAACTACAGTTGAAGACTTACTGTGGATAAGTAGGATGCATGGACCGTTAACACACATTTTAGCCACTGAACCATTAAAACAGCACTGAAAAAAATAAGAAAAATCTAAGTAAATGAATATTCATGATTTCAAAATTAAATACAATGGAGTGATAATATTAGATAAACTCAGACCAAGATCTGTAAATTGTGCCCTGTAAAAAACAACCCTACTATTTTAAATAACCACTGACTTTGATGATCTTCTCGTCCCACCGGGAGTCTGAGATCTATGAAACAGAATCATCTCTTGGGGAGGAGGGGAGAGTAACATCAACTGAACCGGACAAGACTCTTCCTCTAAAATAATTCAAGAATAAAGCACATGCTTTACTCCAACTGATACCAAGGCAGTAAACTGGGCTCAACTTACTTACTACATTTTTACACCCATCATCTATTCGCTATCAATAGCATAATAGCATAAATAGCAGAGCACAAAGAGCACACATAGCATAAGATTTCCATGCCACATTCAAAGACAAATATAGACCAAGAATGTGGAAGCTGGGCTTAATCAAGGAATTCGTTGGCCTTTCTTTGTGAGCTCCAAACAGGAATGCAGTCTATCCGGGGGAAAAACTTGGAAAAGGGGACACCTGGGTGGCTCAGTCGGTTAACATCTGCCTTCGCAGCTCAGGTCATGATCTCAAGATCCTGAGATCCAGTCCTGAGTTGGGCTCCCTGCTTAGCTGGGAGTCTGCTTCTCCCTCTGTACTCCAACACCCCCCCACCCCGCTCATACTCTCTCTCTCAAATAGGTAACATCTTAAAAAAAAAAACAAAAACAAAAACCAACTACATACTGTAGCACTGAGAATACTATACTGTCAGCTTAGGATCTCTGAGATACCAACTCCCTATTCAAATACTTAATCATCAAATTATTAACAAAAAAGACTCACAAAACTTCAGTCCTATAAAATATTTCCTTACAGTGTCTCACCAACTACCAGAGGTTTGGGGAGTTGGACAAATGGCAATTTTACATCTGATCAGGGCTAAATCATTACATAAGACTAAATTCATTACAAGACCTGACAATGATGTTAGAAAAACTACACAGGATTTTCCTAAAAGAAAGGGAAAAACTGTACTAAAATCTTAGGAATAAAAGTCATTCAACTTACAGAAGAGGGAAGAGCAGTATCTGACCTTACAGATACACACTCTTAATTAAGAATGTGGAGCTGCCCACTATGTAATTTCAAGCCAAAAACTGTTTTTTTTTAAACAATCGCCTCTAAAATATTGATAAAATCAAAGCAATTTAAGTCACCTAAATATCTTACCTATTAGGATGTCCCTGCAATCTCTTCGTAAGCTGAGGGAGGAAAAAACTGTATTAGCGACCGCACTTCAGAGGCAGCCCATATGCACCAATTCCCACCATACACACATCCAGGAGAACAAAGAAAATACAGAAAAAATATTTAAAGGGGCGCCTGGTGGCTCAGTTGATTAAGCACTCAACTCTTGATTTCGGTGCAAGTCATAACGGCGCAGAGTCCTCAAGGTCATCAAATCAAGTCCCAAACTGGGGCTCCGCGCTGGGTGGGGAACCTGCTTAAGATTCTCTCTCCTCCTCCCTCTGCCCCTCTCCCCAAAAAAGACTTAGGAAATCACTATTCCTAAAGGATTCCTAAATTTCCTAATTCCTCAATGTTCAACCAATGTATCATAATCTAGGTACACATTCCCACATGAAGAAAAGTTACCTGATAAAAATCTAGGTTATAATTTATATGAATGAAAATTTAGAACAGGCAAATCCAGGGACAGAAAGTAATCTCTGGTTGCCAGAAACTAGGGGTAAAGGAGAATGGGGAGAAGCTAACTGGTACATGATTTTTTTTGGTGTGACAACAGCACAACCTGTAAATATATGAAAAAATACTGAATTATATACATTTAAACAGAGTATATTTTATGTTATGTGAATTTTATCTCAATAAAAAATACATTAAAAAATGTGGACTAGGTAAATTTTTAGTAGATCTATTATCTACTGTAAATACCTTGCTTGCTTATACACTACAAATCTGCTTCTCTAAACAAGAGATTTTCTCTTTAACTCACAGTGTTAGGACCTTAAAATGAAAAGAGTATTCAGTTACCTCTTGCAACAATGGAATAACAGCATGCAGGGGCATCCTTAATACAGTCCTCTTAATTAGGTTTAAATTCCTAGTTTGAAGTACTTTCTGTGAGAAAATAAAGGAAACATGAAGATAAGCATATGCAGAAGCTAAAGATACTAGAGGAAAAACAGTAAAAAATGATTTTTTATTAATTTAAAATCTATTTAGTCAACATACGATGTATTACTAGTTTCAGGGGAAGAATTCAACAATTCATTAGTTTCCTAAGACACCCAGTGCTCACTCCATCAAGTACCCTCCTTAATGTCCATCACCTGATTACCTCATCCCTCTTCCCACCTCCCCTCCAGAAACCCCAATTTATTTCCCATAGTTAGGAGTCTCTTATGGTTTGTCTCCCTGTTTTTGTCTTATTTATTTATCCCTCCCTCCCCACTATGTTCATCTGTTTTGTTTCTTAAATTCCACACAGGAGTGAAATCATGGTATCTGTCTTTCTCTGATTTATTTCGCTTAACATAATAGCTCTAGTTTCCTTCACGTCATTGAAAATGGCAAGATTTCATTCTTTTTGATAGCTGAGTAATATTCCCGTGTGCGTGTTTGGGTGTACATACACACATCATCTTTATCCATTCATGTTATCAATGGACATTTAGAATTTTGTATTTTGGCTATTGTGGATATTACTGCTAAAAAACATTCGGGTGCCCCTTCAAATCACTATGTTTGCATCCTCTGGATAAATACTTAGTAGTGTAATTGCTGGGTCATAGGGTAATTCTATTTTTAACTTTTGAGGAACCTCTGTACTGTTTTCCAGAGTGGCTGCACCAGCTTGCATTCCCAACAACAGTGTAGGAGGGATCCCCTTTCTCCGCATCCCTGCCAACATCTGTTGTTTTCTGACTTAATTTTAGACATTTTGACAGGTGTGAGGTGATATCTCATTGTGGTTTTGATTTGTACTTCCCTGACGCTGAGTGATGCTGAGCATTTTTTCACATGTCTGTTTTAAAAAACCAAACAATAAACTACCAACTGGATTTTAGGTTGGAGGGACTAACTAGACAATGTTATGTTAATGTCTTTGACTATCAGGAAAGTATCATCTTCAGGAATCAGGACATTTACTTTGATAAATGGGTTACTTTCCTACAGATTCTAATCTTTATGAACAAACTTTTATATAAAATACCTCTAGACACTTAAATACAGTATATGCCACTGTAGAGAAGCTGTCAAACTGTTATTTTATGAAATCAGAGACATATCCATATGAGAACGAGCAAAACACACTAATACCACACTTAGCAACAAATCTTTCAAAACTGACAACTTTTTGATAAAACTTCAAGCCAATCAAAAGATCATATATAATGAGTGCTTGAGTCAAAATCCTGGGAGGGTGCGTCAACTAGAGAAACTCAGTCTCCACCGCAGAGGACAGAAAAAGAGAGGTGAGTCCTAATCCTGGCAGGCCTTTCCATGTCTCAAACCCCAAATGCTTCATCTATAGGAAAGGATGGGAAATACAAGGCTTTTCAGGTCTCAAAACCTTGATCACCCATTCCTCTTGAATACTTCTATAGATTTATTCTTTCCAAAGGGTTAATTCCCAGAGTAACTTCCCTGACGATGGGTGCATACGGTTTTGGAGGTGGTTGGTACTACGAAAGTCATGCCTAAGATACAAAGAGTAGAAGTACCAAAGAACAAACAAAATATAGAAACTGCTTTACAGCCTATTTTAACAGTATCCTTTCAGAATTCCCTATGAATTTCATTTGCTTATAAAAATATCTTTACACAAAGCCCTTCTAATAAATCCATCAGGAACTATATAAAAAACTACCACTGGCATAACTACATAGTTTCTCATGCAAAAGAAATAAAAATTTTTATACATAATCACTGAAGAAATGAGGGATGGAATGTCCTTATTTAACAGTCCCAATTAACCTAAATTTGTATTTTCAAATAATCAGAATACAGGACTCAAAGCAAAATATGTTGATCAGAACTTCTACAGCAATTTGGAAGGTGTGTGAGGATACTAAACATTCCTCAAATCACCTCATTTATTGTAACTATTAGTTATCACAAAGTTCCAACAATGTACAGGTTATAGGGAACAATGTGTCTGAATTAGTCTACAAATTAGTGTTTGACGTAAGACATGCCCTTGTTACGATCCTGAATTTTCGCAGGATGTCCACCAACCCATCAGGTTTCACTGTCTTAACTGGTCAAGTAGGGCAACTGCCCTTCAGGTCAAGGAATACTAACTTAAACCGCTGCTGCGCATTATTTCTGCAAAGCTTAGTTATAAAACAACGTAGCAATGAGGGTTTAAAAAATACATAGTTTATGAAATTTCCTAGTACCCTAAATGCAAAGTGATCATAAAATCTGTTGTCTGAACTGGATATCTGTAACAATAAAAGAAGTCACTAGTAATTACTGTATCAAGAAAAAAGGTATAAACCAGAACTATCAAAGGCAAATAAGAGTACTTATAGCCTAGGGCGCTTTGGTAGAGCTGGTTAAGAGTCCAACTCTTGATTTCAGGTCAGGTCATGGTCTCACCGGGTTGTGAGATGGAGCCCTGACAGCATTGGCTCTACACTGGACAGGAAGCCTGCTTACGATTCTTTCTCTCCTTTTCCCGCCCATCCTCATCTTCCATCTTCCCTCCCTCTCTCTTAAAAAAAAAAAAAAAGAGAGAGAGAGAGAGAGAGAACCTATGGCCTAGCTATTCAGAAGTTAAATCAAACTGAAGGGCAGAAGTTTTTAACAACCTCTCAAGAAATTCTTATGCCAACTAACAGGCTCTATGATAATTTTCAAATTTAAAATAAACAAGTAAAAATAAGTTATCCCAAAACAAAGTGAAGTATTAATGGATACAGAAGTTAACATTAACTTCCGTTGAAAATATATTTAAAAAACAATTCTATAAACCACAGTTGTAACTAGCAAGATACTAAAGGTTTTTTTTTTTTACAAGTCTACACTATAAATGAAGCATAATAAACTGTACACACTTGAAGTACACTATTTAATCAGTCTGACATAAACATTTGTCCATGAAACTAACACTGTGATAAACATTCCATCACCCTCAAATCTCCTTGGGTCCCTTAACGTTCTATTCCTCCACCCGCACCCTCAGGCAAGCACTGAACTACATATTGGTCTGCATTTCCTAGCACTGTACATAAGTAGAATCACAGAGGGCACACACTCTTTGCCTGGCTTCTTTCTCACAGCGTTAAGTGTGAGATTCATCCACGTTGTTGATGTATCAATAATATCTTCCTTACACTGCCAGATAAAGAATTTGCTTATCTGTTCATATGAGGAGGGTCACATGGGTGCTCTCCAGGTTCTGGCTATTAAAAAAATAAAGTTGCTATAAACATTCATGTACCAGGCTTTATATGAATATGTTTCTGATTCTCCCAGGTAAATACGTAGCAGGAAAAAGGCTGGGTCTTAAAGCAGAGGAATCCTTAACTTTAAAGAAACTGCCAAATTGTTTCCCAAAGTAGCTGTACCATTTTATTTTCCCAACCAACAAGATAGGAAGTTCCAGTTGCACCACATTCTCACCAACAGATGGAACAGTCTTTTAAATTTTAATCAATCCATACTGGGAATACAGTGTTAGCTCACTGTCATTTTAATTTGCATTTGTGATGACCAGTGATGTATAATAACTTTACATGCACTTATTGGCCATTTGAATTCTTTTATGAAGTATCTGTTCACACCTTTACCAACTGCTTTTTATTTGAGTCTCCTTCTTAAAAGTTTTTTGTATCTTCTGGATATGAATCCTTTGTCTGATGTAGAAATTAAAAATATTCTCCCAGCCTGCAGCTTGCCTTTCCACTCTCTTAACAGTGTTGTTTCTTTTTTTTTTTTTTTTTTACGATTTTATTTATTTATTTGACAGAGAGAAAGATCAGAAGTAGATAGAGAGGCAGGCAGAGAGAGAACGGGAAGCAGGATCCCTGCTGAGCAGAGAGCCTAATGTGGGGCTCGATCCCAGGTCCCTGGGATCATGACCTGAGCTGAAGGCAGAGGCTTTAACCCACTGAGCCACCCAGGTGCCCCAACAGTGTTGTTTCTTTTCTTTTTCTTTTTTTTTTTAAGTAACAGAAATTTATTGAGAATTCCTGGGATGGTGGTTTTCACCTCCCCACCTGGAAGGAGGAACCAACACTGCAGGAAATCACTCAGAAATCACAAACACTATCATTTCAAGAGCAAAAGATTTCAACTTTAAGTCCAAATGACCACTTTTTTCCTGAAGCGTGTAATACTTTTTGTGATGCCATCTAAGAAGACTTCATCCGCTAACGTTTGCATAGATTTTATCCTGTTTTCTTCTAGAAGTTTTTTTAGGTTTGGGTTTTACGTTTATCTATTTTCAGTCAACTTTTGTGAAGGGCTGAGATACCTTTTCTTCCATATGGATATGTGGTTGGTTCACAACTAATTGTTGGTAAGATTTTACTTTCTCCATTAACTCAACTAAGTACCTTTACTAAAAACCAATAGTGAGTGGTCTATTTCTGGACTCCCAATTTTGGTTCCTTAATCTGTATTTTTTTTCTCACTAATATCAAACTACTTTGATTACTAAAACTTTACCTTGAAATCAAGTAGGCTAAACCCTCCAATTCTACTACTACTGATGCTACAGAAATTTAATTGGGAATGTGCTGAATATACAGATAAATAAGGGGAGAATTCCCCTCATTTTAACAGTACTGAATCTTTCAACACATAAAGGTGGTTTACATCACTATATACTCAATCTTTGTTAATTTCTTATAATTTTTTGTAATTATCAATGTAGAGGGAGAGGCATCTTTTATAGATTTATTCTAACTTTTTGGTACTACTATAAATGGCACAGAAATTATTTAAATAAATTTTTAAAAATCTTAATATCTATCTTCTGTAGATGCCATAAATTACATAAATGACTAGGCCTCTCTTCTCTTCTTCTCCTAAGCTATAGACATTTTCTTTGAGTCAAATTTCCACCTTCCTAATGCCACAAAATTTCTTTTTTTTTTTTTCAGATTTTATTTATTTATTTGACAGAGATCACAAGTAGGCAGAGAGGCAGGCAGAGAGAGAGGAGGAAGCAGGCTTCCTGCTGAGCAGAGAGCCCGATGCGGGGATTGATCCCAGGACCCTAGGATCATGACCTGAGCTGAAGGCACAGGCCCAACCCACTGAGCCACCCAGGTGCCCCCTAACGCCACAAATTTAATGTCAAGTTTCCGTGCAGGGATTCTTATCCTCACTTCTAGTAGTATGGTGTATCTCTGCCACTGCTCACGTCCTTCATTCTTGTTGTCCTCCTACTAAATTTCATGTATCCCCATAAAGTAATTTTTGGGAATGGGGAAGACTGTTTTTAGGAGAAAAAAATATATGCATTTTTTAACCTGTCCCCCTCTCACTTTAAGAGAGATGTACAGAATATGAGTGCATCATCTCTTAGGCTAAAATACTATGGTAAAATCTCCATATTTATTTTTTATAGGATTATTTGAAACTCTTAACTATAACTTTTACAGGTTTTTTCCAGGATTCTAGTTTCCAATTACTTCTACTGAAATAAAACAATATATCACCTAAAGATCCTTAATAATGAAAAAGTCTTACGTGTAGAATACTTTACAATTTAAGAAGTGCTTCCATAAAGATCATTTCATTTTTCTTCCAACAACTCTGTGACACCTGATAACACACGGTCACCTTTGAGCCAACTACCAGTGTATAAGAAATATGTCAGAGGAACATGTTAAATGATACCATTTATCAGATTAAATTAAATGACCCAACAAAATGGAGTTTTGTGGGAAGCAAAATCCAGAATGTGAGAATCTCTATAGGGCAAATAACAGCTTCTCCAAAAAATCAGCTACGAAAGATAGAAGAGACCTCTCTCCCCCATTCTGTGTGGACTTCACGGAGATATGTTTTGAAGAAAGCAAACATAAAAACTTAAGTTTATGAGACAATCAGGGAAATGTAAACACACTAATTGGATATTTGACGATTCTGAGAATTACTGTTTATTTGTAGGTGTGATAATGGATTGCGGTTGTTTTCAGAAGGGGTTGTTATTGTGAGAGTTAAACAGAGATGTATTTATGGTTAAAATCAATGTCCCTATGCTTCACTATAACCTGAGGAGGCATGTGGGCAGACAGATGACACAAGGACAGAAATATAAGGCTAGTGTTGATAATTTCTGAAACGGAGTGATGAGTTCATGGGGGTCCACTCTAGTAATTTTTAAATTTTTTGAAATGATTCTTTAAAACAAAAAAATTGGTAGCTAATTTAGTTGTACTACTGAGAAAGGTTTTGTACTACTGAGAAAGGACAGTTAAGGAGATAACGGCAGATAAGTCACATTACATTTTAAAAACAATGTCCATTGTTTTCCATAGCTTATTTTTCACCTAGGTTTCTATGCCATGTTAACCAAAAACCACTTTCCAAATTACATATACTCACAAACTACTTTATAAGTAATTTTAAAAGTAATTTTAGAATGTGCTGATTTCCCTTCTCATTTTGAAAAATCACCTTCCTTAGACACAAATGATATTCCCATTTAGATCAAAATATAAATCAGAAAGACACTATTCATAGGTTACCTGAGTAAAGTAACGTATGAATAAAGTCACATCAATACTAAGTGGCACCATAATATCACTGAATCACTGAGAATATGCACTTAAGAAAATGTAAACTGCTTTAATCTAATCAGGAAATGCTTAAATCCAATTTTTACACTTATTTTTTTCCTACAGACCACTATTAAATTCTAGAGTCTAAGAGGACTAATTAAGTAACTTCATACAAGCAGTCACCAACTTACAAACACAGAAATAATAAATGCCTCCTTTATACAAATTTCTAGTATTTTTAACCTCTAAATACTTCACAACATAGCCCCCAACCCTCCTGAATTTTTCCCCCAAACCTCCTACCCATTGCCAAGGTTCCACCTCACCGCCCCCTCTCACGGCCAGGGGGACATAAGTTTCTGGAATCCAGAGTAAAAACTCAGGAACGCATTTTCCTACAGAAAAAAATATAAATTGTGATCTAGAATGCTGAGTATTATAGTTCAGCTACACTATGTTTATAAAGGCTTTTGTCAACTAAAGCCTAAAACCTAATTAACAATTCATAACAGTATTTCTATGAGAAAATGCATTCCAGGTTCAAAATAATTTAATACAATGCCTTTGTAGGTTGGTGACTGTCTGTATAGTGCCACCAAGTGATAAATGTTTGACTAGACTTACAAAATATTAAATTCAAAACAGCTACATCA
Source organism: Mustela nigripes (assembly GCF_022355385.1). Classification (NCBI taxonomy): domain Eukaryota; kingdom Metazoa; phylum Chordata; class Mammalia; order Carnivora; family Mustelidae; genus Mustela; species Mustela nigripes. Next base: position 23,186,331 of record NC_081563.1, on the reverse strand, counting down.
CTTGACTATCACTCTAAGTATGCTATGTCAATCACTTTTTAAGAAAAATTAACTGTGTTAATTCATTTTTAAAACTGCCAGAATACTTACATTTAGCATTTCGAAATCATTACTTTCTAAACCCTGTGTGAGAAGAACTGGAAAGCTATTTGTCTGTGGAAGGTCATCCTTTTCTTTCTTTGTATCTATATCCAGTGCTCCCAAGCGCTCTTCAATGCTAATCTGCGGAACAGAAACGATCTATTAATGTTAAACCAGACAAGGCCTAAAGTTGTTTAGTCAAGGGGTAACTGGGTAGTTCCCATATCGGTGATTCCCAATCCAAGTTTCCAGATTCTAGTGAGAAAAACAACTGCCAAAGAAACCATGATTTAAAAACGTAATTCATAAACACAGCTATATAAGATTCAAAAAAGGCAAGCACCTGGCATCTATTACTAAAACACAAGAAAAGACCTATTATGGAAAAAGCTTTGTCATCAGCCTCAGATCTGCAAAAAGGAAACAAGGATTATCAAAAGGAAATTAAAAATAAAGACAACTATGTTGTTTTATTAGTCAGTTCCAAATGGTGACTTATTTTCTAGAAGATGCTCTACTACAACTAAGTTTCCTTCATAAATACCTAAAATTTAAGTGTAAGTAAACATGATTCAATTTGCTACACAAAAACTCAATTGTAGGGGTGCGAGGGTGGCGAAGTCAGTTAAGCATCTGACATTTGGTTTCAGCTCAGGTGCTGATTTCAGGGTCGTGAGACTGAGCCCAGCATCAGACTCTGCACTCAGTGCAGGCCACTTAAGACTCTCTCTCCCTCTCCCTCTACCCCTTCTCTGCCACCCCATGCGCACATGCATGTGTGGGCTCTTTAATAATTAAAATCTTAAAAAAAAAAACCCTCAATTGTAGAGAACTGATCTCTTATTAAAACAAAATAACCATGTTCTGCCAGCCTCTTAGATTAAAATACAAATATTCTACAACTACCAAACCAGATAGGCTTTGGCAAAGGTTCCTATTTGGGTTATCTTATCAAAAAAAAGCAGGAGGAAATTAAAGAATTGGATCTAGGCCAAGCTAAAAAAGTTGGCACATTATTTTTAAATACAGGTATCATGCTATTTAGAAATAATTTTTAGGAATAGCTATTCAGCCCAAATGCCCCAGCCAATAAAGACATTTAAAACTGCATAAAGAAATAGAACACTCTTTCTCTAAAGATAGAACAGTTAAAGCTCTAGATCATCTAGGGTGACACACATGAAGGGCTGCAGAGCAAGTACAGTAACCACAGGAAGGAAGGTTTAGGGAGTTGAGAAAAAATAAAATTTATATGCACTTTAAGAGGTTATAATGACCACTTCTAAAGACCAACTATCACTAAACTAGCCAGGATTGCTCAGACAGCCAAGAGAAGAGGCATCACTGATAGTCAGCAACATGCGAAACCCAATGGAAATCATCACAGCAAGTCCTGGCTCCATGTATTCAATTATGAGGTCAAGCTGACCACTCACAATGGCCAAACAGCACCCTCTGTAGTTAGTGCAAGTCTGTCTTCTCCCTTAGCCTTAGAAGCGACCAAGTAAACGTCTCAGAGGCTACAATCTGGAATTTCTGAACCTATGCTGCTGGGGATGAGAAAGAGGGTAACAGCAGCAATCTCAGTGAGTTCCTGAAGTTCCAAGTCTGGCTCTATCCAATATATCTGCTAGAGTCTCACAAGTTATCTTAAATTTCAAACTCAAAAATTGTAAAAGTGATTGCATTACCTCATTTTCCCCCAATTTCCTCTTGCTCTCTACTTCCTCAATTTGTGGAGGAGCAGGCTTGATAGCTGCATGATGACCAGGTACCCCTGGCACCAGAACTTTTGCTTCAGAATTCACCACTGGTGTTCTCACCTGTTGAACACGAACAGCGGGGGTATGACCAACAAAATGTCTTAGTCCTGGCAAAATTGAGCCCCAATGAGAAAACAGCATCTAAAAGGTTTTTCTACTGGAAAAATCTAATATAACTCAGTATGTTATGAATTAAAGATAAATTTTAACTGAATGTTGGCAAGTAAGTTTTTAAACTATAATCTGAAAGTTCATAATTTTAAAGTTTTCAATACCAAGTAAGAGTAAAAACCAGGAACATTTACAGATTACAGATTACTTAAAAATGTTAGAGTGAAGTTGTACGTTTTATGACCCCCTCCAGGAATCCAGCTAGGCCAGAAATGCTCAGACAGCCAAGAGAAAAGTGTCATCTCTGGAATTCAGCCAGAAGCGAAACCATATATGGATGTCATCATAGCATGTCTTGGCTTTCCTTTTCTCATTAAACTGCCGAACATATGATATCTACATGTAGATACCATGTTATATTCAAAATAAAGTATCAAGATAATCATCTTATACAGTGTTCAATTCCAGATCCCTAATTCCAGGCTTTATTCCACCCGTAAATATAAGATTCCTCTCAAAACTATGCTCCTTTAAATAGTGACATCAGTAAAATAATTTATTGATAAAGGTGATATTTATTTAATGATCACACATGGGGGGAGGGGCTAACTCCAAGGCCTTAAACTTCTACTTGTTGTCTATTCATTCATGTATGTATTCAATGTATCAAGAGCACAGAAACAAAGTGATTTTATAATCTCATTACCCAAAAACGATTCCCACCAATTTGTCAAGATTATAAAGAGGATATTAAAGAGTCTAAACATAATGTTATATTATAATTCAATTTACCCAAATCTCTTTTTTCTCAACTTCTAATATGAAATGCACTCACCTTTGTTACGGCTGTTTCTACTTTGGGGGCCCAGCAGTTTGAAATATCTCTTACTAAACACATATGAGATTCTTTGGAATTTAAAGCCTGGGAATATAATTTTAAAGGGGGGAGGTGACAAGGAAGAAAAAAAGGAATGTCAAACAAAGCAACTGGAAATAACATGAAAAGCAAATTCTTACTCGTCCATTTTTATAAAAATACAAAAATGTGCAGAAAGGTTCCCCAAAGCTTTTTCCCCAAAACTGAGCCACTCAGACTGATCACCATTCAAACTGATGATGGCAGCAGAGAAAAGTGGAAAAACTCTGAAGATATTAAGCATAATGTATACTTTCTTCAGTTATGAGCTGCTCAAATTTTTCACATGTATAGCTTTAAAAGATCAACAGGCTTTTAAAATGTAGCACATTTTAGGGGTGCCTGGTGGCTCAGTTTGGCTCAAGTCATGATCCTGGGGTCCTGGGATCAAGCCCCGTACTGAGCTCCCTGCTCAGTGGGGAGCCTGCTTCTCCCTCTCACTCTGCTGCTCTGCCTCCTATGCTCTCTCTCACTCTGTCAAATAAATAAATAAATAAATAAATAAATAAAATAAAATCTTTAAAAAAAAAAAGGTAACAGATTTTAAAGAAAACATTCCCATCTGTCACCCTTGTAAAGAACAATCTAGGCTACAGGATGCCTGGGTGGCTCAGGCGGTTAAAGCCTCTGCCTTCAGCTCGGGTCATGATCTCAGGGTCCTAGGATCGAGCCCTGCATAGGCCTCTCTGCTCCGTGTGGAGCCTACTTTCCCCTCGCTTTCTGCCTGCCTCTCTGCCTGCCTTTGATCTCTGTCAAATAAATAAGTAAAATCTTAAAAAAAAAAAAAAAAAAAAAAAGCAGTCTAGGCTAAAAAAGAATGGCCCTACCCTAAAACTTCCTACTGCTATATTTTTCACAAGCAGGTCAAACACACCACTGCTAAAGAGCCAAAATGCTCTAGGGTGGACCTCTACATCCTGATGTGGTACTAAACGGGGGACAATCAGACACAGCAAAGTACATGATACCCATACCCCTGAGGCTTTAAGGTTATACGTAATTCTCTATAACCATATAACAAATCCATATCCGGAAGGACACAGAACAAGCAGAAAACAATGGCTTTATGGGCAGAGGAGGCTTAGGGAATCCACATAAGACAAGAGGACTTGGGTGTACAGCTTAACAAGCCTGTCTCCTTTTTCTATTAAACCATAACTATGTGTTAAATTTTCAAAACACAAATAGTTTAACTCAACAAGAGCTTAAATTTCAGTTTTACTTAAATGCAAGTTTAAATTAAACTCAACAGGGGTTTGCCTGGGCATGTACTATTCCACTCATCATCTCCCAGAGAACCTTACTGAGTAAAAGCAGTACAAACACAAGCTGAAGAAATCACTTATTGGACATGCTCAAACTCACTGGAAGTCTTCAAAGAAAATTTCTGTAATCAAAAAGTTAAGTGACTAAAATAACCCATTATATTTCCACAGAGAAAATTCAATGAGTACTGTTAGTAAGGGCTCTTTCATTAAGATTTAGCTTTTGGGTAACCGGGCAAAATCCACTCATACTTATGCTGATCAGAGTACTTGCCACTAGGGATGTGGAGCTACTGAGCACTTGAAATGTGGCTATTCCAAACTGAAATGTGCTTGTAAGTGAAAATATACACCAAATATCAAAGACATAATATCAAATAAAGGAGAGAAATAAAATATCTCAAATAATTTTTCATACTGACTCAGGATTAAAATATTTTGGATACACTGGGCTAAGTAAAATTAAATACATAGCTCTCACAAACTAAAATAAACTACTCAATGAAAGGTCCTTCAGTTATGGGAAAATACATGACTTCTTTTTAAGGATTCCAATAAGCAGACCAATGAATCATTTTGAAATCATTTTTTTCCCATGGCCTTGCTGATGCTACATTGCTCTACGCCAGAGTAGCATTTACGTACCACTCGCTCAATGACGGGCTGAAACCAATTGCCATATACAAGCAACAGTGACATTTTGTCTGAGCAAAAACCAGCTGCTAGAATAGGGATGGGTTTTGGTGTTGATTTCTTGCCTTTCCCAGGTGTTGCTATCTGAATTGTGCAGTTTGATGTCAAAGGCTTTTTGCAGTATCTACAAGTGAAAAAAAATTAATTAGAAAATTTGAGGTAACACCTCACAAGAATGCTTTGAAGTTGGCATCAAGTCAGGAAATGTAACCTTCCTGTGGCCTCCACACTATAACCGTGACCAGGGTCGCAACAGCAGCAGTGTTGCTGTCAAGACCTCACTATCAATATCCGCCTGGAGACAACGTACCCTTCTATCCCACTGTCAAGCCCCAAAAGAGGCCCAAGCTCCAAGTGCTCTCTTGCTGTCTTGAGCTTGAACCCTAGATGACTCTCTACACGTGTTCCAATCAGCCCCATCCCCAATTGTTTCCAACCCCCAAAAGCCTCACTATGATCTCTGCAATACAGTTCGAGGAGCAAAATTATCAGCAAAGCATAATCAACAGAATCTCATCCTCAATTTCTTCTCTAAGGGTTTTCTTCACCTTCTCACTCTACGCTATCTCATCAGGGCAGATCTCCCAAGTTGCAGCTGTTTTCCCTCCATACTCTTTGTGTCAGAAACCTTAGACATGATTTAAGTGTGTTCCTTGTTCTTCACGAATATTTTAAGACAAGCAGTCTCCCTCTTTCACCTCTATAACCTTGGAAAGTGTTGTCACCAGATACCAGCTATCCCCCTCTCCTGCTGTCATCCAGTGATTTCTGGGTTACTCTCCACCTTATTTCTGAGATTCTGGTGGCTCCACTGTCATTCTGTCCAACATTTTAAGTGGTCTCCATATCCATCACACAGGTTGAGTATCTTTCTGACATACTATCCTCCCAGTTCCGAACCCTTCCCACCTCCAACAACCATGGCCACTCACACCATACACATCTTATCACCAGTAAGTACACCGCACTATCCCGATCTTTCCAACTCACTCCCCTTAGTTTTCCGGACTCCACAATCATCTCTATCCAGGACTTCTGGCCTCCGTTTTGGCCTTTGATCCCTCTGTTGTCTATTCTCAACACATCAGACAGAATGACTTAAGCCTTAATGCCTTAACACTTAGGTTAAACCTCTTCAATCTTCTGCATAAAAGCAACGGCTTACTACTATTGCCCAAGTCCTCACCGCAGACTACTTCTGGGCCCAAGTATATATTCCACATACACATAACTATGTAATTAAAGGCCTCAAGTGTTACACACAAACTGTTCACAGTAACCTCTACAGAGCAGAAATCAATGGAGGGAGAATTAGGCTTTATAATCAACTGCCTATACAACCAAATGTTTTAAAATAATGTTTTATGCTTTTGTAACTATTTTATATTTAAATAAATTGCTACACTAGGATTGTAAAAGAAGGATACCAACTTCACAAAAAGTTGAAACCATTTTAAAATTTACATGACTGAGTCTTAGATCATGTTTATAAAGTATAGCAAAGATTGGAAAACTTTCTATAGAGAGCAGATATTTTAATTTTGGAGGGCCACATATGGTCAGACTGATTTCACCCACAGATCAAAATTTACTGAGCCTTGGTCTATGACTACGACACATCCCAACCGCAACATTCCCTTCTATTCACCAAAACACTAGCATTACCGTGCTTCACTGATCCACATATGTATTATCAAAGTTAGAAACTAAGGTCTTACCAAGATCACAAGCTAAGTTTTCCAAATGAACCACTTTCTTTTTAAAATGTATTATTAGAACGGCCAACATTTACGAAAGCATGTATTGTAAAACTACTTTACTAACCACAAATATGAAGAAATGGTCTATGACTCCAAAAACTCGAGCTCTTACTGGGAATGTATGTACTCATACGAATAAAGAATAATGCTTTCAAAATAATCTAACTGAAAAGGAATATAATGCAAAAAATATTGAGGTGGGAATAAAAAGGAGTAACAAATTAGGAAAAGAAAATAAACTTGACTTGAGAAATTTCTTACCCATTTAGTATGTGTTCAAAAAGATGAACTTGACCATCTCTGCAAACAACAGCTAACTTGACAGGCTAAAAGAAAAATTTAACTGATTACTCTAATGGATTAATATACTTCAACCTACTCTAATGGATAACTGCTTTAGAAACTTAACCAAACTTCAACTATTCTTCCCCCCCTCCTTTAAATAACCAAAGAGAAAGTTAGAACACCAAGGTTGCATAACCCCTGCATTTAAAAATCATACTGTCATCAAAATGACAACTGGAGTTGTTATTGTAAAGCTTAGAAATAAAAGTTTAGGGAAAGAAGAGAACAGCCTGCAAGTCAGAGGAGCAAAGTCACTCTACCAAGTGCGGAGACTGACAAAAGGGACCTGGCAGGTCCTGCACAGCAGAGCAGTCAGGATTGCTGAAAATGCTTCTGCACGCTGACCCCTCCGAGGGGTCTAAACACTCATTCTGGACAGTCTAAGATTTTTGTTCTATTTTCTTCTCCCTCCCTCGCGTCCCCTTCTTTCCCAAATCATTAAATCATCAAAACACTAATTTTATAATAATACAATTTATGAAATCCAAAAAACAAATTCTCAAAAATCAAGTCATTTACCTCTTCCTTATTTTCTGACAAAGTCAGATCAATATAGACAGGTTCGTCTGTAACTGTAAAAGACATCACTGCATTCTTTTCTTTGTTTTCTGACCGGACCTGCCTAGATAACAAAACCAATGATTAGATAAAAAGAAATTAAAAAAAAAAAAAAAAAAGATGAGCACCTATTGGATTCGCCACAGCTTTTGCATCTTCAAAGCCAAGTAAGGGGACTACAGATCAAACTTAGTGACCCATCTGTGTCACCGCCATTTAACATGGCTGTAGGGAAAAGAAAAAGCACTAATGCATTTATGCAGATTTAAGCAATGAGTAATGTTCTCTATTCTTTTTCATGAATCTATTTGCCTATCTTGATGCCAATACCATACTATATCCTTTATTGTAGCTTGTTAAGTCAGGAAATCAGGCAATGTGAGCCCTCTAACTTTTTTCTGCTTTTTCAATGTTGTTTTGATTCCTCTAGGTTCTTTGCATTCACATCTGAGTTTTAAAATTAGACTGTCAATGTCTACAAGAGTCTTCTAGGATTTTGACTGTTCACATTGAATCTATAGATTAATCTGAGAATTTATATCATAGCACACAAAGAGTCCAAAAAGAGACCCACAAATATATTTACCCAAATGATCCTCACTATTTATTGATTCCTTGTTTGAGAATTTGTCTACTTGCTAAAATTTATTTGTAAACCCCCAAAGCAGTATTTGTGGATCTTCCAAGGTCTTTAACAGGTATGTTCAGAGCAGTGAAATTAAGAGTTGCCAACAATGTTAAACAAGGCTATATGCTCTTATTTCAGCTCTCATAATATATAGTATTAAGTATTATAAGTATTACTTAGAATACTTACAAGATTCTTTCTAATGCCACTTTTTTTGCTTTTATGTTTTTTGTTGATTTCACTGTTTAAAACATCCCCCAAGTATAGTGCTGAAGTGCTGTCTAGTGTACTTAAGAGAAAAAAGCTGATATTCCTTATTGAAAACAGCTAGGTAAACTCTGCTCTGACATGAATTAATGAACTATGATATATAGATATATATATATAGATGTATAACTATATACCCATACTATAATATACATATACACAACACAATAACTGTTATATATATAAATATATATATAATTTATAATAATTTTATATATAAAATTATTGTGTTGTGTATATGTATATTATAGTATGGGTATATAGTTATA